>NW_025318733.1:0-225871 GCF_018153725.1 Drosophila mojavensis | reverse complement strand
TAAAATATACACTTACCTGCAAAACGGCCAAAAAACTCGACGAGGATGACCAATGACGTTCCTATCTGCCCCTAGAGATGTTAATAAACTTACCTGCAATGAGAAAAATTAAAACAAGTAAGAACGTTGCAGTCGGGCGATACCGATTGCAGAAGACTCATTCACAGCCCAAACGCTGTCAACCAGAGTATATAGTGCAATTTTCAAGTCTAGTGCGCAGCAAAAACACGGCATTTTGCCATTAAAATTGGAAAATCATCGATAGCTATTGCATTCAAATTACATACATATATAATTTATACAATTTTGATTTTTATTATATATGTATTTATATCCATACATTGGATACCGGCTTCAAGCTAACAGCAGATCAGCGCGATTTTCCTATGCTTGTGCACACACTCATCGTCTATTCTATGCGTACAGACAGAAGCGCGCCTTTTCTCACATTCTTAGAATTTCGATTGATTTCTGGACTTTCTAGCCGTTACTGTAGTTTTGTCTGATGACGCTCTCTTATTAAGCTATTCTATTTTAGCAACTGATTCCTCGATCAAAGCAGTGGCGCGGGTGCTAAGGGCGACACAAGTAATGTTAGAGTAGGGGAGGTTCGAACCTCTACTATGTTATTTTATTATTTTTTTTTTTCATACATATTTCGTTTTTTATAAAATAGATATTTTATTGGGAAGGTGCGAGCTTGACTGAATGGCACTTAATACTTTTCATTTTCTTAGTCGAATAATTTTATAAGTTTAAATTTGTTCTTCTTAAATAGCCCTCAAATACATATACGCAAATACATACATATGTATATATGTAAGTCTGCACGCATAGCATCAAGCATTCCAGCCTTATACACGCGCTCATTTGTATGTGTGTATGTATGTACACATAAATGCGTGCTCTAGCATATTCTAAGAATCTCGTTGCGATTGATTTGTCTTTGCATTGTTTTTGAATTTCCAGCCACCACTCTGGCTTTTCTTTGCTATGTGGCGTCATAACAATAATGTGATTTCGTTTTAACTATTGTTGGTCGAAACAACGCGGTGGTGCTGTAGGCTGAAGCGCCGACGACCATTATTTTAGCTATTTTGACAAACATGCTGTTTGGGTTGGGTGCGAGTTCAAATCCCGCGGAAAACACTTTTTTGTAAATTGCAAATTTTTGTTATTTTAGCTTCTTTTAAATTTTTTTAAATTCATAAAAATGTTTCTTTTTGTATTATGAATATCTATTAAGCTTATTTATATGTACAAATGCATAAATAGATGGCTGACGTATATAAATGTCGCAATACGGGCACTGTAAATGCCGATTGCCACGCTCCTAGTGGCCGTCGACTCCTCAATTTTAGCCAGTTCTTAGAACGAGCAACCGGTTACCTAAATGCAAAATTTGAATTCTTACGCTCAAAAAATGTGAAAATTACAGGGTATTTTTCGATATGCCACGCCCCTAAAGAGGCTTACAAATTATTTTTGGGGCATCGATAGAGGAGGCTACCAGTAACTTAACTATCCAAATTTGAAGCTTCTAGCTCTTAAACTGTAGGAGATATAAACTTTTGCGGTTTGCCACGCCCCCTATGGGCGGACATATATCTACCATAGCTCGTTGGACTTGGGGGATCAACCCGCGTATATATACCAAATTTCAGATCTCTAGCATCAATAGTGCCTAAAATATAGCAGAATTCGAAAAATCACTATATCTTCAGGTCCGATTTGCCACGCCCCTAGTGGGCGTAGATATATAATTTTTTCACCCATTTTCATAGAATTAAAACATTAGCTTACGTGCAAAATTTCAGCATTCTAAGTTTATAACTTTAGGAGATACAGTTTTGTCCGATTTGCCACGCCCCTAATGGGCGGAGATATATCCGCCATAGCTTGTGATCTTGGGTGGTCGGCGCGGACCTACATATCAAATTTCATTTTTCTAGCTCTTCAACAAACATGATTTCTGGTATATCGGAAAATGCATTTTCCGATTTGCCACGCCCCTAGTAGGCGGATCGGGAAAATTTTAACACTTTATAAATCGGAGATATACACGAGTATGTGTTCCAAATTTCAAGTCTCTAGCTTCAATAGCGCCGAAATAGATTGCGTTCATACGGACAGACGGACAGACGGACAGACGGACGGACAGCAAGACGGACATTGCACAAAACCAATATACTCATTTCACTTTCGTGAATGAGTCTAAAAATCATCTAATTAATGACAATATTAAAAGTAGTAAAAATGTAAAATATACACTTACCTGCAAAACGGCCAAAAATTCGACGAGGATGATTGACGACGCTTCTATCTGCCCCTAGAGATGTTAATAAGCTTACCTGCAATGAGAAAAATTAAAAATATCATCTAATTAATAACAATATAAAAACTAGCAAAAATTTAAAATATACACTTACCTGCAAAACAGCAAAAAATTCGACGAAGATGATTGACGACGCTTCTATCTGCGCCTAGAGATGTTAATAAGCTTACCTGCAATGAGAAAAATTAAAAATATCATCTAATTAATAACAATATAAAAACTAGCAAAAATTTAAAATATACACTTACCTGCAAAACGGCCAAAAACTCGACGAGGATGACCAATGGCGTTCCTATCTGCCCCTAGAGATGTTAATAAACTTTCCTGCAATGAGAAAAATTAAAAAAATCATCTAATTAATAACAATATTAGAACTAGCAACAATTTAAAATATACACTTACCTGCAAAACGGACAAAAATTCGACGAGGATGATCTACTATGCTTCTATCTGCCTCTAAAGATGCTAATAAGCTTACCTGAAATGAGAAAAAAAAAGAACTCACAAATTAACTAATTTAAACAACAAACAACAAAACAGAAAAAAACACAAAATGCACTTATCTTCAAAACGGCCAAGCATCCACAGAAGACTACCAATTAACAACCCTGAAACAAGAAAAATCAAAAATGAGAAAAAATAAAATAAAATAAAAACAAGTAAGAAGGCTCTAGTCGAGACTGCTCGACTAGGAGATACCCTGAACCCTCTAAGCTGATATTCTAATCATTCTGCACTTTTATGTACACATACATACACATGCATCCACACGCACGCATAAGCCGGCGCTCTGCTAACTGCGCAGTAAGCAGCGACTGCGATTGGGCTGCGCTGCAGTGTGGGCATATTATGAGAATTTATTAGTTGAATAATTTATCTTGTAGTAAGAGTATCTTTATGAAACTTTCAGAATGTGTTCACATAGTTAAAATGTGTGTACATTTTAAAGCACAAGTCTCTAGTACTTGAAATGCGTTTTTTACAAATTGGGGGCGAAGGGGGCGTGGTATCCAAAATCTGTAAATTGCAAAATCTTTGTGTCTATTAACTCTATATACGACGCAAATTTGAGGTCTCCTGGCTGAAAAGTGTTCAAATTAGGCTGAAAAAACAATGTCGATTTTTCGATTATTCTCGATAAAAAAGTTATCGGATGAGTTATCGAAAAAATAAAGCAAACTTGTACTGCCTATGGTATACACGAGTATGCATGCCAAATTTCAGCTCTCTAGCTCTTATAACTTCTGAGATCCTTTCGCTCATACGGACGGACGGACAGACGGACAGGGCTATATCGACTCAGCTCGTCGTCCTGATCAAGAATATATATACTTTATGGGGTCTGCGATGATTCCTTCTGCCTGTTACATACTTTTCACAAAACCATTATACCCTGATTTCCCATTTTCAATGGGTTCAGGGTATAAAAAAGCAAAAAATATAAAAAGGGAAAAAAAAAATAAATAAAGCAAAAAAGAAATATATAAAAAAAAGAAACAAAAATATATATATATATATAATTTCATTTTATTATTGCAAAAACAAACAAACAAAAACAAAGCAAAATAATATTATTTTATTATTGCACCACTAATGAAATATTTCTATTTCTTCTTCACTGCAATTCACACAAATGTACATACTTGATTCTTGATATGTATAATTGTGAGAATAGTTATGCGTATGCAAGCTAATGCATATGCTGTACTCACCCATGCCCACTGCAACAACTGGTCGGCGCCACAGACGGGAGGGGGTCAGACAGCTGGACTCTCCAACACAACACTAGACGACGCACAGTGGGGCCTTTGCTCATTTTGCGTTGCAAAAATCATAACTTTTGAACCAAGCAAGATATTTCAAAAATTTAAAAAGCATTCGACAGAGAATTCTTTAAGCTATAAATGGGCCAAAATACAGGGTGATGCGTTAAAAGGGTGCTTCACAGTTTTACCTCAAACCTGAAAAATGTGATTTTTGTCCTAAAATGTATGTTTTTGTATGAAAAACTACAATTTTTTTTGTTGAAATTGATTTTATTTAAATTATATGCAATAAATATAAGAAAACAAATAAAAAAATATAACAAAAATTAAAAAAAATTTTTTTTTTTTTTAATTTTCTGTAAAGTAATCATCTGCATGCAAATTTGACCTGTTTTAGTACATTTTGTGCGGTTTCATGCCGACTTTGGGTTAGTTTTTTGCTATAGAAACTCAGGGTGGAACCTAGGGGCAGCAAAAGTTTTATTTATATTAAAGAGGACATATTCAGCAACACGTGTGTATAAATCGATGATCGGAACTCGGCGGAACTCAAAAGATATAGACTACTTTAGGTAAAAAAAATGGTCAAATTTAGAGGTTTAGTAGGCGTATTAACATAATTTTTTTTGTATTCTATTAGTAATAATCCATTCTTTAAATCGCAACCAACACTGCAAAAATTGGTGCAAGATTTTTCCTACAATTCAATTGACAAGTGGGATATTTTTCACAAAAACTCGCTGCTTTTCACAACTTTGCGACTTTCCCAAATTTTGAAGGGCTATAACTACCCTAAAAACTGACCGATTTTCAAAAATCTTTCGGCTACAAACCAGTAGATCGATTTATTTTCATATGACATCAACTTTTTAAAAATCGCTTAAAGTACCTTTTTTGATTTTTGCCACGCTCTGCCGGCAGAGGCCCCACTGTGCGACGATCAGCAGATGAGAACTGCAGCCCGATGCCCCATCCCAATTGGACCCTCATGGATTCCAGCGATTACCTGAAAAGAGAAGAAAAAAAGAGAGAGAATTATTAAATAATCTATGTAAATTGTATTTATGTTAGCCGTTAAGTCTTGCAGTTTTGTCTTGTTTCGTGGTCTTTGATTTTACATATCACACTTCTGCATGGCGCCTGCGTGTGACGATTGTCGGACAGGTCAATACGCTAAAAAATGCTGAAAAAAAATACTAGAAAACTGTAGGCAAATTAGCATAACGTAAGCAGCACAAAACACAAAGCAAATAGGGCATCCGATATGTTATCGGGCCAAGCAACATCGATATCAAAGTGCGATAAATGCAGTAATTTAAATTCAAATATGTTGCTTCGTGAAAGTAATGACTTGAATTAAGTATAAGAGAATTCTGAAAGAGAGAATTTGTAACTGCCGCTTCACGGCAGGCAATTGGCTGGCGCATACTCCACTGCTGACTGTTCGAGTGCGCAGACTTGCCGTTCTGTCCGCCTCGCTGCCGGTGTGCGCGCGCCGCGAAAAGCACTCTGTGCAATAGCTAATACTTAAACTATATATAATTGCGCTCATGTGTGCCGGAGGAGAATACGAGAACACTGGACTGCATGATCTGCTGATCCCCACCGTGCCTGGACGACTGAAGATATGCTGCAGCTGCTGCCCTTTATATAGGGCGACTGAGACTCAAATTCAAGATCGCACTCAAATTTTGAGCTCGTTGCATTTGAGCTTTAGTTGACCACTGGGAAGACTCTCTGCCACTGGGAAGAATCTCTGTCATTTCGTCGCTCTGTCAGTTAGTTGTACTGTTGTTCAGTGGCTCTGTCACTCTGTCATTTCGCTGTTCTGTCAATCAGTTGTACTGTGGTTCAGTGGCTCTGTCACTCTGTCATTTCGTCGCTCTGTCAGTTAGTTGTACTGTTGTTCAGTGGCTCTGTCACTCTGTCATTTCGCTGTTCTGTCAATCAGTTGTACTGTGGTTCAGTGGCTCTGTCACTCTGTCACTCTGTCATTTTGTCGCTCTGTCGGTCAGTTGTACTGTTGTTCAGTGGCTCTGTCACTCTGTCATTTCGTCGCTCTTTCAGTCTGTTGTATTGTTGTTCAGTGGCTCTTTTATTCTGTCAGTCTGTCATGTTGTCGCTCTATCAGTCAGTTGTACTGTTGTTCAGGGGCTCTGTCACTCAGTCATTTTGTCGCTCTGTCATTCAGTCGTCCTGTTGTTCAGTGACTCTGTCACTCTGTCATTTCGACGCTCTGTCAGTCAGTTGTACTGTTGTTCAGTGACTCAGTCACTCAGTCATTTCGTCGCTCTGTCAGTTAGTTGTACTGTTGTTCAGTGGCTCTGTCACTCTGTCACTCTGTCATTTCGTCGCTCTGTCATGTTGTCGCTCTGTCAATCAGTTGTACTGTTCTTCAGTGGCACTGTCGTTTTGTCGATCTGTTGCTCAATCACTTCTGTCGGTCAGTCGATCCGTTATACACTTCACTTCACTTCACTGGACTCCATGATCTGCTGATCCCCACCGTGGCTGGACGACTGAAGAAATGCTGCAGCTGCTGCCCTTTATATAGGGCGACTGAGACTCAAATTAAAGATCGCACTCAAATTTGGAGCCCGTTGCATTTGAGCTTTAGTTGACCACTGGGAAGACTCTCTGCTGCTGCTTTCTAGCTTAGTTTTACTGAAATATAACTGACAAATGATTCAGTTGCTCAGTCACTCTGTCATTTCGTCGCTCTGTCATTCAGTCGTCCTGTTGTTCAGTGGCTCTGTCATTTCATCGCTCTGTCAGTCAGTTGTACTGTTGTTCAGTGACTCTGTCATTTTGTCATTTTGTCGCACTGTCAGTCAGTCGTCCTGTTGTACAGTGGCTCTGTCACTCTGTCATTACGTCGATCTGTCAGTCAGTCATCCTGTTGTTTAGTGGTTCTGTCACTCTGTCATTTCGTCGCTCTTTTAGTCAGTTTTATTGTTTTTCAGTGGCTCTGTCACTCTGTCATTTCGTCGCTCTGTCAGTCAGTCATCCTGTTGTTTAGTGGCTCTGTCACTCTGTCATTGTGTCGCTCTGTCAGTCAGTTGTACTGTTGTTCAGTGGCTCTGTCAGTCAGTTGTATTGTTGCTTAGTGGCTCTGTCACTCAGTCATTTTGTGGTTCTGTCAGTCAGTCATCCTGTTGTTTAGTGGCTCTGTCACTCTGTCATTTCGTCGCTCTTTTAGTCAGTTTTATTGTTGTTCAGTGGCTCTGTCACTCAGTCATTTTGTCGCTCTGTCAGACAGTCGTCCTGTTGTTTAGTGGCTCTGTCACTCTGTCATTTCGTCGCTCTGTCAGTCAGTCGTCCTGTTGTTCAGCGGCTCCGTCACTCTGTCATTTCGTCGCTCTGTCAGTCAGTCGTCCTGTTGTTCAGTGACTGTCACTTTGTCAATCTGTCACTCGGTCATTTCGTCGCTCTGTCAGTCAGTCATCCTGTTGTTCAGTGGCTCCGTCACTCTGTCATTTCGTCGCTCTGTCAGTCAGTCGTCCTGTTGTTCAGTGGCTCTGTCACTCTCTCATTTCGTCACTATGTCAGTCAGTTGTATTGTTGTTCAGTGGCTCAGTCACTCAGTCATTTCGTCACTATGTCAGTCAGTTGTATTGTTGTTGTGCTGGCGTCACTATCTACAGCGATGATATGGCCACACACAGAGCCATTGTAGATTTCCTGACTGCTGAGAACGTACAGATGTACACCCACCAGTCACACCATCAGAAAGGATATCGAGTGGTAATCAAAAAACTACACCACTCGACACCCTGTGACTGGCTGAGGGTCAAGCTGTCGGAGCTGGGCTTCGTGGTACGTTTCATACGTGCCATGAGGCATCGGTTCACCGGCATGCCACTAAACGTCTTTGAGGTTGAGCTGCAGCCAATGCCCGATGGCAGCCATCTCAAGATATGTGAACTCGATACGATCAGCAATCAACAGGTGCTAGTTGAGAGGCAGGCGAAGGCCATCGATCCGGCCCAGTGCCATCGATGCCAGGCGTTCGGGCACACTAAGAACTACTGTCGACGCCCATACAGATGCATGAAATGTGCCGGCTCTCATGCATCCACTGAGTGCACCAAAGCACGAGATGCACCCGCAAAGTGCTTCAACTGTGGAGGTGCACATGTATGCTGCTATAAAGGCTGCCCTAAATACAAAGAGGCTCGAAATAGGCTACTAGCTGTAAGGTACTTACCGACAAACGAGCTGCAGCAACAGCAACAGCAACAAAAACAACAACAACAACAACAGCAACAACAACAACAGCAACACCAACAACAGCGCCAAGATCGACCACAGACTGAGCAGCGGCAACAACAGCAGCAGCAACCAAAGCTACAACAGCAGCAACATCAATTGCGACAAAAACAGCAACGCACAAAAGAGACGCCAATAAATCCAGGCACAAAGCGCAAGCTGACATATAGCAGCGTGGTGCATGGATCGTATAAAAACAACAAAGCCACTGCCGCAACACCAACAGCAAAACCAGCAACAACAACAACAACTACAACGACAAAGACAGACGCGACGACACCACCAACAACAGCAACCCCAAACACCAATCACAAAGCCCACCAACCGCACCACTAACACACAGCGATACTCAATAAACCACAAAGAGAAACGCCCAACAACAACAACAACTGTATCCAATGGACGTAATCCAGCAGCAAGGCACTTGGCTAGGCTGCAACAGAAGTTAAAGGACGAGCAAGCCAAGTCAAGTAGCCTCGAAGAGCTACTTGAACAAAACAAGGCCATGTTCGAGAGGCTGGAGAAACAAATTGAACAAATTATGACTATAGTTATTACTTTATTGAACTCAAACAAACAAAAACAAGTCATGAATGCAGGTGAGCCAATGCAGCAGAGGACTCCAAGGCGCGAAGAGGTTGACCTCCGAGAGCTGATGGACCTCAGCGACGAGTGCGAGGCGGTCTCAGCGATGACGTCATCAAGCTCGCGTACCAGCTCCACAACTACTAGTAAAACTACGCCAACGAGCGTAGCAATGTACTAGGTAGCTTACATCAACATTTGTGATGCCAATAAGCTTACCTGCAATGAGAAAAATTAAAAAATCATCTAATTAATAACAATATTAAAACTAGCAAAAATTTAAAATATACACTTACCTGCAAAACGGCCAAAAACTCGACGAGGATGACCAATGACGTTTCTATCTGCCCCTAGAGATGTTAATAAACTTACCTGCAATGAGAAAAATTAAAAAAATCATCTAATTAATGACAATATTAAAACTAGCAAAAATGTAAAATATACACTTACCTGCAAAACGGCCAAAAATTCGACGAGGATGATTGACGACGCTTCTATCTGCGCCTAGATTTGTTAATAAGCTTACCTGCAATGAGAAAAATTAAAAAAAATCATCTAATTAATAACAATATAAAAACTAGCAAAAATTTAAAATATACACTTACCTGCAAAACGGCCAAAAACTCGACGAGGATGACCAATGACGTTCCTATCTGCCCCTAGAGATGTTAATAAACTTTCCTGCAATGAGAAAAATTTAAAAAAATCATCTAATTAATAACAATATTAAAACTAGCAAAAATGTAAAATATACACTTACTTGCAAAACGGCCAAAAATTCGACGAGGATGATTGACGACGCTTCTATCTGCCCCTAGAGATGTTAATAAGCTTACCTGCAATGAGAAAAATTAAAAATAAAAAAACTACCTGCAAAACGGCCAAAAACTCGACGAGGATGACCAATGACGTTCCTATCTGCCCCTAGAGATGTTAATAAACTTACCTGCAATGAGAAAAATAAAAAAAATATCATCTAATTAATAACAATATAAAAACTAGCAAAAATTTAAAATATACACTTACCTGAAAAACGGCAAAAAATTCGACGAGGATGATTGACGACGCTTCTATCTGTCCCTAGAGTGTTAAGAAGCTTACCTGAAATGAGAAAAATTTAAAAAAATCATCTAATTAATAACAATATAAAAACTAGCAAAAATTTAATATATACACTTACCTGCAAAACGGCCAAAAATTCGAAGAAGATGATTGACGACGCTTCCTATATGCGCCTAGAGATGTTAATAAGCTTACCTGCAATGAGAAAAATTAAAAAAAATCATCTAATTAATAACAATATTAAAACTAGCAAAAATGTAAAATATACACTTACTTGCAAAACGGCCAAAAATTCGACGAGGATGATTGACGACGCTTCTTTCTGCCCCTAGAGATGTTAATAAGCTTACCTGCAATGAGAAAATTTAAAAAAAATCATCTAATTCATAACAATATAAAAACTAGAAAAAATCTAAAATATACACTTACCTGCAAAACGGCCAAAAACTCAACGAGGATGACCAATGACGTTCCTATCTGCCCCTAGAGATGTTAATAAACTTTCCTGCAATGAGAAAAATTAAAAAAATCATCTAATTAATAACAATATTAGAGCTAGCAAAAATTTAAAATATACACTTACCTGCAAAACGGCATAAAAATTCGACGAGGATGATTGACGACGCTTCTATCTGCCCCTAGAGATGTTAAGAAGCTTACCTGCAATGAGAAAAATTAAAAAAATCATCTAATTAATAACAATATAAAAATTAGCAACAATTTAAAATATACACTTACCTGCAAAACGGCCAAAAATTCGAAGAAGATGATTGACGACGCTTCTATCTGCGCCTAGAGATGTTAATAAGCTTACCTGCAATGAGAAAAATTAAAAAAAATCATCTAATTAATAACAATATAAAAACTAGCAAAAATTTAAAATATACACTTACCTGCAAAACGGCCAAAAACTCGACGAGGATGACCAATGACGTTCCTATCTGCCCCTAGAGATGTTAATAAACTCACCTGCAATGAGAAAAATAAAAAAAATCATCTAATTAATAACAATATAAAAACTAGCAAAAATTTAAAATATACACTTACCTGCAAAACGGCAAAAAATTCGACGAGGATGATTGACGACGCTTCTATCTGCCCCTAGAGATGTTAAGAAGCTTACCTGAAATGAGAAAAATTTAAAAAATCATCTAATTAATAACAATATAAAAACTAGCAAAAATTTAAAATATACACTTACCTGCAAAACGGCCAAAAATTCGAAGAAGATGATTGACGACCTAGCTTCTATATTTATTTATTTATTTATTTATTTTCTTAAAGCTATTGACAAAAATGAGAGTCAATTTTAATTTAAAAAAGCCTATACAAAGTACACGATATAATTTCAATAGTAACACCAACCCGATGGGGGTATTTTATTTGCCAGTCCGGCCGGCTATGCCCACGTCTCACAGCCAAATATGGTCAGTGATACTATTGAAGCTATGAAAAGAAAGTGTTAGTAAGAAAACTTAAAAAAATAAAATATTAAAATGTAGGTTATTAAACAATATTTAGCATACTTAAAATAATTCTTAAAATAATAATAAAAAATAAAAAAATAATAATAATAATAAAAAAAAATAAAATAAAATAAATAAATAAATAAAAGGAGTTAAAAAAAAACAATAATAAAAAAAGAAAAAAAGAATAAAATAAGAAGAGGTAAAGTATAGAAAAAGAAAAAAGGCCGGTAATAAGAGAAGTTGCAAGAAAAGTTAATAAAAAGAATAAGAAATAATAAAAAGAAAAGAGTAATGGAAGAGCCAAAAATAGAGTATAAGAATAGAATTGAGAAATCACTAACACAACATTAGCAGCAAAAGCGTATGCCAATGCTTATGCCTGGGCATTGTGAGTGATTTCCCTAAGATAAGCTGATAGTACACTTTTTATTTTAGGAGGAGAGAGCTCTAAGGAAAAAACGTGATAATATTTATTAAAATTAACACAAAGAACATGAAACGCACTGTGCAAAGAATAATCCCTAGTGCACACAGGTAAATGAAGCGGACGATAGTGTCTAGTTGCTCGGGACGGAACCAAAAAATTTAGACGACCCAACAAAGAGGACGAATCAATATCACCACTAATCAATTTATGCAGAAAAACAATTCCTAAAATTGTTCTGCGATTGGTTAGCGATGGAAGATCAATTAGCTGGAGCCTACTATGATAAGACGGTAATCGTAAATTACTGTCCCATCTAAGGTCTCTTAAGGCAAAGAGAAGAAACTGTTTTTGGACCGATTCGATACGATCCTGATACAGTTTATGTTGCGGAGACCATACGACAGAACAATACTCTAGGATAGGACGCACAAGCGAAGTAAATAAGCGCTTGGTAATAAAAGGATCTTTAAATTCCTTAGACCAACGTTTAATAAAGCCAAGCGCACTTTTGGCTTCATTAATTATGGTAGAAATATGAAGATTAAAGTTAAGTTTACAGTCAAAGAATACACCAAGATCTTTGACTGTAAAGATGCGTCGTAAGGAATTATTGCTAATTTTATAATCAACAATTAGAGGAACGGTACGACTGAAGGTCATTGTCATACACTTTGAGCAATTTAGGTCAAGCTGGTTTGCCACACACCAAAGTTGAAATGCATTTAGGTCATCTTGAAGGTGAAGATGTCCATTTGCCCTGGAGTATGGAAGGCAAAGTTTTACATCATCAGCATACATAAATATAGTGGAATACGAGATACAACTAGGAAGGTCATTTATAAAAAGGGAAAAGAGCAATGGGCCCAAATGGCTACCCTGAGGTACACCAGACGAAACAAAGATAAGTTTAGACATAGCTGTTCTCAGCAAGACTCTTTGGGTTCTACCCGTTAAATAGGATGAAATCCAAGAGACAAGACTGGGTGAAAATCCTAAGCGTTCAAGCTTAAGAATTAGTATGTAATGATGTACTGAGTCAAATGCTTTACTGAAGTCCGTATAAATAACATCGGTTTGCATTTTTTTGGAAAAGCTGTCATTAACAAGCGACGTGAACTCAAGTAAATTAGAGGACGTAGATCGATTTTGAACAAAACCATGTTGAGATGGTTGAATAATCGATTTGCAAAAATGCTGCAAGGCCGATGTTATGATTTTCTCAAATAACTTCGGAATAGCAGATAATTTCGCGATGCCTCTATAATTGGAAATATCAGATCTTCCACCTTTTTTATATAAGGGAATGATGAAAGATTCTTTCCAAATTGAAGGGAACACAGAAGTATCCAAGGACAAGTTAAACAATTTTAGTAATTGTGACTGAAGAGAAACACTGCACTCTTTAATCACACAACTAGGAATATTATCAGCACCAGGAGAGAAAGATGATTTCAATGTCTTAATGGCTGCAGCCAGAGAGGATGCAGTAACTTTGGGAGTATTTATAGATCCATATTCAGGAAGAGAATAAGGATATGAGTTGCTGTAGAGATCAGCAGAAGAATAAGTGGATTGAAAAAAAATCAGCAAATAGATCAGAGGAATCCTGATCATTGCATGTTTTTTCACCTCCAAGGACAAATGAGGACGGCAAACCAGAGGATTTACGCTTCGAGTTTACAAATGAGAAAAATTGTTTGGGATCACGAGTAAACTGACGTTTGCAACGTGTAAGATAATTCTCATAACAGCTAGAATTTAAAAGATTGAAGTTTGACTTGGCAATGGAATATTTGGACCAGTCAATACTTGAACCAGACTTTTTGTAATTTTTAAAACATTTAGTTTTAATGTTTCTCAAGTTCGAAAGAGTTTTGGTGAACCAAGGTGGCTTATTTGAAACTGGCGAAATACGGCGGAGAGGGACACAAACATCCAGAATAGAGTTTAAGGTAGAATAAAAAACGATGCTGCTAAATTAATATCAACCGACTCATATAAAATAGACCAGTCTGTTGAATTAATTAGTTCGTTAAGCAAAACGAAATTGCATTTACGATAACAGCGACTAAGTTTAGAAGGCATTGGAGTATTAGAGGGAGGATTGTCGATATTTAATAAAACCTCTAAAGTGGGATGATATATATCCTCAGGTAAGGAGAAAGGAGTTGATCTCGCGACATTAATTAGCGAATCATGATTAACAAACACAAGATCAAGAGTGCGATTAAGATGGTTTGAAATAGAGTTCATCTGAAACATAGACAGGTTAAACAATTCATCAAAAAGATAGTGATCAATTGTCGGAATAAAGTAATTTGCATTACAAGTTGAAGACCAAGAAGTGTTCGGAATATTAAAATCACCCAACACAAGAAGACAATCTCTATCATTTACATGTTCATTAACTTGTTTAATACAATTTATGTGGTGAGCATAAACTTGTACATCAGAAGAGGGAGGGATATAAGAACATGTGATGTATAATGAGCACGATGGCAGAGTTAATTTAACCGCTATAATCTCCACATCATAAAGGGACGAAAAGGTAAACAATTCAGAGTGGATAATGGACTTAACCGCAATTAACACCCCACCACCTCTGCGCGACGAACGGTCGAGTCTATAAATAGTGAAATTACTTGAAAGAATTTCACTATTATGAATATTACTACTTAGCCATGTTTCAGTGAAAGCGATAATATCATATTGTACACTGAAACTATGCAAGAAAAGACTTTTAAGTTTTGAGTTTAAGCCACGTACATTTTGATAAATCAGGGACAGCTGAGAAGAGGTTTGTAAGTAATTTAGTTTTTTGGTACAACGTTTGATGAAGATTGCACCGAAGGTAAATTTACTGAAATAGGCATCGATCTGTTACGATTTTTGGGTTTAAATTCATGAACAACTACATGAGGTGGCCAGAAATTAGGGTCACAAAGGGTTTTAAAGTGTTCTACAGGCACATTGATTTTGAACGAAGCAATTTCACGCGGTGTCGCGAAACTAAACTTCGATATAAAAACATTAACCGGAATCTTATTTGAGATAAAAGCCGATACTGCCTCAATGGTAGTGTCAGATGAAAGCCTAGATAAGAAAACTTGCTTTCTAGGAGAGACAACAGATAAGGTAATGCTATGAGAGGCTGACTTATTGACACTCATTGTTTGAGCAACAATAGAAGTAGCATCCAAATTTGGGACAGGGGCTTGAGTTTCAATAGAAGCCTCAATAGGAGAAACAGATATGGGACAAGGTGAAGGAGGATCTAGAGAATTGGGAGCCGACGACAAAACAGAAGCGCAAGGTGAGGGAGGAGCAAGCGAATTAGGTGACGGTACTATTACAGAAGGAGTTACCGACAACAAAGGAGTATCCAATTGAGAGAGAGGACTTTCAAAGCCGTACTGATATAAGATTTCCTCAGCAGCAGCCATGTCACTGGTCAACTGCATAGAAATCTTCTTCAGTTTTAAAAACTGAGACCTCACAGCACTATACATTTTAGAAAAGTTTATTTGTTTTTCCAAACAAATCGGACAAGACCAGCGTATGCCTCCACTACCAGCTTTAGTAGTAGACATAATCTTGTCATATTCACGCCCAGTAAGACCTGCACACTTAGTATGCATCATGTTATCACACAGCCAGCAACTTATAAATTGCGCTTGTGCAGAATCAACTGTTTGCCTGAAAGTGCAAGCTTTTTTGCAGCAACTCATATTGGCAATCGGGATAGATCACAAAATTACTGAATGTAAACAGAAATGTCACAACAAAGAGAGGTATAAATGTGTTGAGAGCGAGTCCAACAACAAACAGCCGTTACAGAGCGCAACGAAAATATATGTTGAGAGAGCGAGTCAACAACAAAAACAGCCGTTACGGAGCAGATCAAAAGTCCTCAGCGAGAGAGTATACTTGCACACCACAAAAATCAAAGATTCAAGAGAGGCAAATACAACAACCGTAGATAGTGAGAGCAACTTATGCACACACTCACACAAACTTAGAAAGAGTGAACTGGGGAGAGCGCCAACAAATAGAAACACTAAAGCAAAAATGCAAATAATGAAACTAATGAACCGACACTGCACACAAAGCTTCACAAATTAAAAAAGCAAATTATTAAAAACGCAGTGAACAACGGATCAAACCTTGCACAGGATAATATAGATATTTGCTATATACAACCGAACCGCAATTATGTGAAATTTAATAAAAATAATTAACTAAGAAAACAAGAATAATTGAAGAGCACAATAGTAAACACGTCTGTTAACTCTCACTGAGAACTCTCTATGCGCCTAGAGATGTTAATAAGCTTACCTGCAATGAGAAAAATTTAAAAAAATCATCTAATTAATAACAATATTAAAACTAGCAAAAATGTAAAATATACACTTACTTGCAAAACGGCCAAAAATTCGACGAGGATGATTGACGACGCTTCTTTCTGCCCCTAGAGATGTTAATAAGCTTACCTGCAATGAGAAAATTTAAAAAAAATTATCTAATTAATAACAATATAAAAACTAGAAAAATTTAATATATACACTTACCTGCAAAACGGCCAAAAACTCAACGAGGATGACCAATGACGTTCCTATCTGCCCCTAGAGATGTTAATAAACTTTCCTGCAATGAGAAAAATTAAAAAAAATCATCTAATTAATAACAATATTAGAGCTAGCAAAAATTTAAAATATACACTTACCTGCAAAACGGCATAAAATTCGACGAGGATGATTGACGACGCTTCTATCTGCCCCTAGAGTGTTAAGAAGCTTACCTGCAATGAGAAAAATTAAAAAAATCATCTAATTAATAACAATATAAAAATTAGCAACAATTTAAAATATACACTTACCTGCAAAACGGCCAAAAATTCGAAGAAGATGATTGACGACGCTTCTATCTGCGCCTAGAGATGTTAATAAGCTTACCTGCAATGAGAAAAATTAAAAAAATCATCTAATTAATAACAATATAAAAACTAGCAAAAATTTAAAATATACACTTACCTGCAAAACGGCCAAAAACTCGACGAGGATGACCAATGACGTTCCTATCTGCCCCTAGAGATGTTAATAAACTCACCTGCAATGAGAAAAATAAAAAAAATATCATCTAATTAATAACAATATAAAAACTAGCAAAAATTTAAAATATACACTTACCTGCAAAACGGCAAAAAAATCGACGAGGATGATTGACGACGCTTCTATCTGCCCCTAGAGTGTTAAGAAGCTTACCTGAAATGAGAAAAATTTAAAAAATCATCTAATTAATAACAATATAAAAACTAGCAAAAATTTAAAATATACACTTACCTGCAAAACGGCCAAAAATTCGAAGAAGATGATTGACGACGCTTCTATATGCGCCTAGAGATGTTAATAAGCTTACCTGCAATGAGAAAAATTTAAAAAAAAATCATCTAATTAATAACAATATAAAAACTAGCAAAAATTTAAAATATACACTTACCTGCAAAACGGCCAAAAACTCGACGAGGATGACCAATGACGTTCCTATCTGCCCCTAGAGATGTTAATAAACTTACCTGCAATGAGAAAAATAAAAAAATCATCTAATTAATAACAATATTAAAACTAGCAAAAATGTAAAATATACGCTTACCTGCAAAACGGCCAAAAATTCGACGAGGATGATTGACGACGCTTCTATCTGCCCCTAGAGATGTTAATAAGCTTACCTGCAATGAGAAAAAAAAAAAGCTTACCTGCAAAACGGCCAAAAAACTCGACGAGGATGACCAATGACGTTCCTATCTGCCCCTAGAGATGTTAATAAACTTTCCTGCAATGAGAAAAATTAAAAAAAAATCATCTAATTAATAACAATATTTTTTTTTTTTTTTTTTTTTTTTGTTGGGCTGAGGTAGGAAAAAATGCTTTATGCACCGTCAGTCATGTCGTCACTTTGACCGGTGTGTCGGACTGCATAACTGCTTACCGACTAAAAAATCCTCCTCTTCTGGGGCTCAAATCCACCTTGGAACCAGGAGATATCCCGCATTAGCCTTCAAGGTGGAACCCCATTGTGTGCTCTAAATGAGCGTTGCCCTCTGTGCGCCTGCGTCCAGGTCATACTTCTTCCGCCGCAGAACCTTTTCGGCGAAGTCATAGACTTTTTTCCAAGCGTCTATGCTGCTGCACATTTGCTGTACTAACGTCTCTACTTTGACTTCACCTACTGTTTCTGCCAGGTCGATTCTTTCTTCCGACCATCTTTTGCAATTGAAGAAGGTGTGTTCTGCATCGTCCATTGCATTTTCGCAGTAAATGCAGCTGGATTCGGCAGTTTTCCCCATTTTATTTAGGTACTTTCGAAAGTATCCATGTCCGGAGAGTAGTTGTGTCAAATAGAAAGACGTTTCACCGTGCTTTCTATTTATCCACTGCTCCAGATCGGGGATTATTTTAGCGGTCCATCTTCCATACCTTTCGCATGACCATCTCGCCTTCCACGAGACTATGGTTTGCTGTCGTATGCTCTTTGCCGCATGTTCTGAGTATTCTCCTCTTTGCCGAAGATTCCATATTTTTTTGCGCTCTTGGGCAAGCAAGTCAACCGGTATGACTGCTGCTATCACAGTCACGGCCGCCCCGGAGACTGTGCGGTACGCCGATGTTATCCTTAAGGCTGCTCTTCGTTGCACAGCTAGCATCGGTTTTCGCCTTACATTCGCCTCTAAGGTATCCGCCCATACTTCACTGCCATATAGCAGTATTGCATTTGTCGCTTCCATGAGGAGTCTCCGTTTTCCTGCCGTCGGGCCGTCAACGTTTGCCATCAGTCTACTCAGAGACCCCGTTGCTGTCGCTGTTTTCCGCGTGGCATACTTCAGCTGTTCCCAGAAGGTAAGTTTACTGTCCAGCCTAACGCCTAGATAGTTCACTGTCCTCTGCGTCCTTATCAGGTTTCCGCTTACTCGCATCTCTATTTCGGTTGGGATCTGCTTCCCCGTGAACAGAAGTAACTCTGTTTTATGGGTGGCAAGCTCCAATCCTCGAGAGCTGAGCCATGTCTGTGTGCGGATCATGACTTGGGTAAGTCTCTTTTGGGCCTCTATGGTGTTTCTGGCAGTAATGACGGCTGCGATATCATCGGCATAACCAATAAGGAAGGTGTCTTCAGGCATTTCCAGTCTTAGGATGTCGTCGTAGCTGATATTCCACAGGTCTGGTCCCAGGATTGACCCCTGTGCAGCTCCTCCAGTTACTCTGTATCGTTTTGTTCCAGTTTGCGTGGAGTACAGGAGTATTCGATCCTGCAAATAGCTCCTGATCATATTCATGAGGTACTCCGGTATCTGGAAGCGGTGTTCCAAGGAAGTAAGCATATCAGTCCACCTTACACTATTAAAGGCGTTTTTAACGTCCAGCGTTGCTAACAGAACAACTGGGCGCGAGTATGCATTTCCTCTTTGCGTAGCTCTGGCTGCCTGAACCACTTCATCGATAGCTCCCATTGTGGATTTTCCAGCTCTGAACCCATGTTGCCTAGGGCTAAGTCCTCCAGCAGCCTCTACTGCTGCGAGTAGTCTAGGTCTTATGAGCTTTTCTAAAAGCTTCCCAGCTGTGTTTAACATACACAATGGGCGATAAGCCGAGGGTGTGTTGGGATCGCCTTTGCCTTTGCTAATGAGCACCAGTCTCTGTTCTTTCCACGCTTCTGGGAATATCCTTTCTTTTAGACATGCGTTATACATCCTAAGTAGAAAAGTGGGACGTCCTGATGCTATCACCTTCAGTATTTCTGCCGGTATATTATCTGGTCCCGGCGCTTTCTTGTTCTTCAGGGAGAGAGCTGCAATGTTGAGTTCTTCCTCGGTGAAATCTGGGACTGAACCATCGAGCTCTACGGGTGCTCGCTCATGCGCCTCGTGGATGTGTGCTGGAAATAGTGTTTCCACTATGTGATCCATCGTGTCATCATCCACGTTTGGCACTGCTCCGTAGTTTCTCAGCTTTTTCATGACTATCTTGTAGCCAAGTCCCCAAGGGTCTTTATTTATATCTTTGCAGAGCTCTTTCCACTTGTCATGCTTACTGCGTGTGATAGCAATCGACAGTTCTTTTCTCGCAATCTTGGCTGCTAACGCTTCCGTCGTGAAATTTCCAGAGCGTCGTGCCCTTGTTAGCCTTCTTCTACATTGTATGCATACTTTCCTTTTTTCTGCAATATCGTGGTTCCACCAGTACGCCTGTCGTCTACCTAATAACAATATTAGAGCTAGCAAAATTTAAAATATACACTTACCTGCAAAACGGCATAAAATTCGACGAGGATGATTGACGACGCTTCTATCTGCCCCTAGAGTGTTAAGAAGCTTACCTGCAATGAGAAAAATTAAAAAAATCATCTAATTAATAACAATATAAAAATTAGCAACAATTTAAAATATACACTTACCTGCAAAACGGCCAAAAATTCGAAGAAGATGATTGACGACGCTTCTATCTGCGCCTAGAGATGTTAATAAGCTTACCTGCAATGAGAAAAATTAAAAAAATCATCTAATTAATAACAATATAAAAACTAGCAAAAATTTAAAATATACACTTACCTGCAAAACGGCCAAAAACTCGACGAGGATGACCAATGACGTTCCTATCTGCCCCTAGAGATGTTAATAAACTCACCTGCAATGAGAAAAATAAAAAAAATATCATCTAATTAATAACAATATAAAAACTAGCAAAAATTTAAAATATACACTTACCTGCAAAACGGCAAAAAATTCGACGAGGATGATTGACGACGCTTCTATCTGCCCCTAGAGTGTTAAGAAGCTTACCTGAAATGAGAAAAATTTTAAAAATCATCTAATTAATAACAATATAAAAACTAGCAAAAATTTAAAATATACACTTACCTGCAAAACGGCCAAAAATTCGAAGAAGATGATTGACGACGCTTCTATATGCGCCTAGAGATGTTAATAAGCTTACCTGCAATGAGAAAAATTAAAAAAAAATCATCTAATTAATAACAATATAAAAACTAGCAAAAATTTAAAATATACACTTACCTGCAAAACGGCCAAAAACTCGACGAGGATGACCAATGACGTTCCTATCTGCCCCTAGAGATGTTAATAAACTTACCTGCAATGAGAAAAATAAAAAAATCATCTAATTAATAACAATATTAAAACTAGCAAAAATGTAAAATATACGCTTACCTGCAAAACGGCCAAAAATTCGACGAGGATGATTGACGACGCTTCTATCTGCCTCTAGAGATGTTAATAAGCTTACCTGCAATGAGAAAAGCTTACCTGCAAAACGGCCAAAAACTCGACGAGGATGACCAATGACGTTCCTATCTGCCCCTAGAGATGTTAATGAGAAAAATTAAAACAGTCATCTAATTAATAACAATATTAAAACTAGCAAAAATGTAAAATATACACTTACCTGCAAAACGGCCAAAAATTCGACGAGGATGATTGACGACGCTTCTATCTGCCCCTAGAGATGTTAATAAGCTTACCTGCAATGAGAAAAAATTAAAAAAAATCATCTAATTAATAACAATATTAAAACTAGCAAAAATTTAAAATATACACTTACCTGCAAAACGGCCAAAAACTCGACGAGGATGACCAATGGCGTTCCTATCTGCCCCTAGAGATGTTAATAAACTTACCTGCAATGAGAAAAATTAAAAAAATCATCTAATTAATGACAATATTAAAACTAGCAAAAATGTAAAATATACACTTACCTGCAAAACGGCCAAAAATTCGACGAGGATGATTGACGACGCTTCTATCTGCCCCTAGAGATGTTAGTAAGCTTACCTGCAATGACAAAAATTTAAAAAAATCATCTAATTAATAACAATATTAAAACTAGCAAAAATGTAATATATACACTTACCTGCAAAACGGCCAAAAATTCGACGGGGATGATTGACGACGCTTCTATCTGCCCCTAGATATGTTCATAAGCTTACCTGCAATGAGAAAAATTAAAAATATCATCTAATTAATAACAATATAAAAACTAGCAAAAATTTAATATATACACTTACCTGCAAAACGGCAAAAAAATTCGACGAAGATGATTGACGACGCTTCTATCTGCGCCTTGAGATGTTAATAAGCTTACCTGCAATGAGAAAAATTTAAAAAAAATCATCTAATTAATAACAATATAAAAACTAGCAAAAATTTAAAATATACACTTACCTGCAAAACGGCCAAAAAACTATACGAGGATGACCAATGACGTTCCTATCTGCCCCTAGAGATGTTAATGAGAAAAATTAAAACAATCATCTAATTAATAACAATATTAAAACTAGCAAAAATGTAAAATATACACTTACCTGCAAAACGGCCAAAAATTCGACGAGGATGATTGACGACGCTTCTATCTGCCCCTAGAGATGTTAATAAGCTTACCTGCAATGAGAAAAAGTTAAAAAAATCATCTAGTTAATAACAATATAAAAACTAGCAAAAATTTAAAATATACACTTACCTGCAAAACGGCCAAAAACTCAACGAGGATGACCAATGACGTTCCTATCTGCCCCTAGAGATGTTAATAAACTTACCTGCAATGAGAAAAATAAAAAAAAAAAAAAAACATATAATTAATAACAATATAAAAACTAGCAAAAATTTAAAATATACACGTACCTGCAAAACGGCCAAAAACTCGACGAGGATGACCAATGGCGTTCCTATCTGCCCCTAGAGATGTTAATAAACTTTCCTGCAATGAGAAAAAATAAAAAAATCATCTAATTAATAACAATATTAGAACTAGCAAAAATTTAAAATATACACTTACCTGCAAAACGGACAAAAATTCGACGAGGATGATCTACTATGCTTCTATCTGCCTCTAGAGATGCTAATAAGCTTACCTGAAATGAGAAAAAAAAAAAAGAACTCACAAATTAACAAATTTAAACAACAAACAACAAAACAGAAAACAACACAAAATGCACTTATCTTCAAAACGGCCAAGCATCCACAGAAGACTACCAATTAACGACCCTGAAACAAGAAAAATCAAAAATGAGAAAAAAAAAAATAATAATAAAAACAGCAAATCAATAATATTGAAAAAAAAGGAAAAAATATATATACATAAAAAAAAGGAAAAAAAATAAATAAAGCAAAAAAGAAATATAAAAAAAAAAAAAAAAAAATATATATATATAATTTCATTTTATTATTGCAAAAACAAACAAACAAAAACAAAGCAAAATAATATTATTTTATTATTGCACCACTAATGAAATATTTCTATTTCTTCTTCACTGCAATTCACACAAATGTACATACTTGATTCTTGATATGTATAATTGTGAGAATAGTTATGCGTATGCAAGCTAATGCATATGCTGTACTCACCCATGCCCACTGCAACAACTGGTCGGCGCCACAGACGGGAGGGGGTCAGACAGCTGGATTGGCTGTTATTCCCCCCTCTCCAACACAACACGACGATCAGCAGATGAGAACTGCAGCCCGATGCCCCATCCCAATTGGACCCTCATGGATTCCAGCGATTACCTGAAAAGAGAAGAAAAAAAGAGAGAGAATTAGTAAATAATCTATGTAAATTGTATTTATGTTAGCTGTTAAGTCTTGCAGTTTTGTCTTGTTTCGTAGTCTTTTGATTTCACATATCACACTTCTGCAAGGCGCCTGTGTGTGACCATTGTCGGATATGTCAATAAACTAAAGAATGCTGAAAAAAATACTAGAAAACTGTAGGCAAATTAGCATAACGTAAGCAGCACAAAACACAAAGCAACTAGGGCATCCGATATGTTATCGGGCCAAGCAACATCGATATCAAAGTGCGATAAATGCAGTAATTTAAATTCAAATATGTTGCTTCGTGAAAGTAATGACTTGAATTAAGTATAAGAGAATTCTGAAAGAGAGAATTTGTAACTGCCGCTTCACGGCAGGCAATTGGCTGGCGCATACTCCACTGCTGACTGTTCGAGTGCGCAGACTTGCCGTTCTGTCCGCCTCGCTGCCGGTGGGCACGCGCCGCGAAAAGCACTCTGTGCAATAGCTAATACTTAAACTATATATAATTGCGCTCATGTGTGCCGGAGGAGAACACGAGAAGACTGGACTGCATGATCTGCTGATCCCCACCGTGCCTGGACGACTGAAGAAATGCTGCAGCTGCTGCCCTTTATATAGGGCGACTGAGACTCAAATTCAAGATCGCACTCAAATTTTGAGCCCGTTGCATTTGAGCTTTAGTTGACCACTGGGAAGACTCTCTGCTGCTGCTTTCTAGCTTCTGACAAATGATTCAGTGGCTCAGTCACTCTGTCATTTCGTCGCTCTGTCAGTCAGTCGTCCTGTTGTTCAGTGGCTCTGTCACTCTCTCATTTCGTCACTATGTCAGTCAGTTGTATTGTTGTTCAGTGGCTCAGTCACTCAGTCATTTCGTCACTATGTCAGTCAGTTGTATTGTTGTTGTGCTGGCGTCACTATCTACAGCGATGATATGGCCACACACAGAGCCATTGTAGATTTCCTGAGTGCTGAGAACGTACAGATGTACACCCACCAGTCACACCATCAGAAAGGATATCGAGTGGTAATCAAAAAACTACACCACTCGACACCCTGTGACTGGCTGAGGGTCAAGCTGTCGGAGCTGGGCTTCGTGTTACGTTTCATACGTGCCATGAGGCATCGGTTCACCGGCATGCCACTAAACGTCTTTGAGGTTGAGCTGCAGCCAATGCCCGATGGCAGCCATCTCAAGATATGTGAACTCGATACGATCAGCAAGAGGCAGGCGAAGGCCATCGATCCGGCCCAGTGCCATCGATGCCAGGCGTTCGGGCACACTAAGAACTACTGTCGACGCCCATACAGATGCATGAAATGTGCCGGCTCTCATGCATCCACTGAGTGCACCAAAGCACGAGATGCACCCGCAAAGTGCTTCAACTGTGGAGGTGCACATGTATGCTGCTATAAAGGCTGCCCTAAATACAAAGAGGCTCGAAATAGGCTACTAGCTGTAAGGTACTTACCGACAAACGAGCTGCAGCAACAGCAATAACAACAACAACAACAGCAACAGCAACACCAACAACAGCGCCAAGATCGACCACAGACTGAGCAGCGGCAACAACAACAGCAGCAACCAAAGCTACAACAGCAGAAGCATCGATTGCGACAAAAACAGCAACGCACAAAAGAGACGCCAATAAATCCAGGCACAAAGCGCAAGCTGACATATAGCAGCGTGGTGCATGGATCGTATAGCAACAGCAAAACCAGCAACAACAACAACAACAACTACAACGACAAAGACAGACGCGACGACACCACCAACAACAGCAACCCCAAACACCAATCACAAAGCCCACCAACCGCACCACTAACACACAGCGATACTCAATAAACCACAAAGAGAAACGCCCAACAACAACAACAACTGTATCCAATGGACGTAATCCAGCAGCAAGGCACTTGGCTAGGCTGCAACAGAAGTTAAAGGACGAGCAAGCCAAGTCAAGTAGCCTTGAAGAGCTACTTGAACAAAACAGGGCCATGTTCGAGAGGCTGGAGAAACAAATTGAACAAATTATGACTATAGTTATTACTTTATTGAACTCAAACAAACAAAAACAAGTCATGAATGCAGGTGAGCCAATGAAGCAGAGGACTCTAAGGCGCGAAGAGGTTGACCTCCGAGAGCTGATGGACCTAAGCGACGAGTGCGAGGCGGTCTCAGCGATGACGTCATCAAGCTGGCGTACCAGCTCCACAACTGCTAGTAAAACTACGCCAACGAGCGTAGCAATGTACTAGGTAGCTTACATCAACATTTGTGATGCCAATAAGCTTACCTGCAATGAGAAAAATTAAAAAAATCATCTAATTAAGAACAATATTAAAACTAGCAAAAATTTAAAATATACACTTACCTGCAAAACGGCCAAAAACTCGACGAGGATGACCAATGACGTTCCTATCTGCCCCTAGAGATGTTAATGAGAAAAATTAAAACAATCATCTAATTAATAACAATATTAAAACTAGCAAACATGTAAAATATACACTTACCTGCAAAACGGCCAAAAATTCGACGAGGATGATTGACGACGCTTCTATCTGCCCCTAGAGATGTTAGTAAGCTTACCTGCAATGAGAAAAATTACAAAAAATCATCTAATTAATAAATATATAAAAACTAGCAAAAATTTAAAATATACACTTACCTGCAAAACGGCCAAAAACTCGACGAGGATGACCTATGACGTTCCTATCTGCCCCTAGAGATGTTAATAAACTCACCAGCAATGAGAAAAATAAAAAAAAAATCATCTAATTAATAACAATATAAAAACTAGCAAAAATGTAAAATATACACTTACCTGCAAAACGGCCAAAAATTCGACGAGGATGATTGACGACGCTTCTATCTGCGCCTAGATTTGTTAATCAGCTTACCTGCAATGAGAAAAATTAAAAAAAATCATCTATGACCAATGACGTTCCTATCTGCCCCTAGAGATGTTAATAAACTTACCTGCAATGAGAAAAATAAAAAAATTATCTAATTAATAACAATATTAAAACTAGCAAAAATGTAAAATATACACTTACCTGCAAAACGGCCAAAAATTCGACGAGGATGATTGACGACGCTTCTATCTGCCCCTAGAGATGTTAATAAGCTTACCTGCAATGAGAAAAATTAAAAATATCATCTAATTAATAACAATATAAAAACTAGCAAAAATTTAAAATATACACTTACCTGCAAAACGGCAAAAAATTCGACGAAGATGATTGACGACGCTTCTATCTGCGCCTAGAGATGTTAATAAGCTTACCTGCAATGAGAAAAATTAAAAAAAAATCATCTAATTAATAACAATATAAAAACTAGCAAAAATTTAAAATATACACTTACCTGCAAAACGGCAAAAAATTCGACGAAGATGACCAATGACGTTCATATCTGCCCCTAGAGATGTTAATGAGAAAAATTAAAACAATCATCTAATTAATAACAATATTAAAACTAGCAAAAATGTAAAATATACACTTACCTGCAAAACGGCCAAAAATTCGACGAGGATGATTGACGACGCTTCTATCTGCCCCTAGAGATGTTAATAAGCTTACCTGCAATGAGAAAAATTACAAAAAATCATCTAATTAATAACAATATTAAAACTAGCAAAAATTTTAAATATACACTTACCTGCAAAACGGCCAAAAACTCGACGAGGATGACCAATGACGTTCCTATCTGCCCCTAGAGATGTTAATAAACTTACCTGCAATGAGAAAAATTAAAAAAAAAAAAAAATTATCTAATTAATAACAATATAAAAACTAGCAAAAATTTAAAATATACACTTACCTGCAAAACCGCCAAAAATTCGAAGAAGATGATTGATACACAGATAATATATACAGATAATATATACACTTACCTGCAAAACGGCCAAAAATTCGACGGGGATGATTGACGACGCTTCTATCTGCCCCTAGAGATGTTCATAAGCTTACCTGCAATGAGAAAAATTAAAATATCATCTAATTAATAACAATATAAAAACTAGCAAAAATTTAAAATATACACTTACCTGCAAAACGGCAAAAAAATTCGACGAAGATGATTGACGACGCTTCTATCTGCGCCTTGAGATGTTAATAAGCTTACCTGCAATGAGAAAAATTAAAAAAATCATCTAATTAATAACAATATAAAAACTAGCAAAAATTTAAAATATACACTTACCTGCAAAACGGCCAAAAACTCGACGAGGATGACCAATGGCGTTCATATCTGCCCCTAGAGATGTTAATAAACTTACCTGCAATGAGAAAAATTTTAAAAATCATCTAATTAATTACAATATTAAAATATACACTTACCTGCAAAACGGCCGATTGACCTCGCTTCTATCTGCCCCTAGAGATGTTAGTAAGCTTACCTGCAATGACAAAAATTTAAAAAAATCATCTAATTAATAACAATATTAAAACTAGCAAAAATGTAAAATATACACTTACCTGCAAAACGGCCAAAAATTCGACGAGGATGATTGACGACGCTTCTATCTGCCCCTAGAGATGTTAATAAGCTTACCTGCAATGAGAAAAATTAAAAATATCATCTAATTAATAACAATATAAAAACTAGCAAAAATTTAAAATATACACTTACCTGCAAAACGGCAAAAAATTCGACGAAGATGATTGACGACGCTTCTATCTGCGCCTAGAGATGTTAATAAGCTTACCTGCAATGAGAAAAATTACAAAAAATCATCTAATTAATAACAATATAAAAACTAGCAAAAATTTTAAATATACACTTACCTGCAAAACGGCCAAAAAACTCGACGAGGATGACCAATGACGTTCCTATCTGCCCCTAGAGATGTTAATGAGAAAAATTAAAACAATCATCTAATTAATAACAATATTAAAACTAGCTAAAATGTAAAATATTCACTTACCTGCAAAACGGCCAAAAATTCGACGAGGATGATTGACGACGCTTCTATCTGCTCCTAGAGATGTTAATAAGCTTACCTGCAATGAGAAAAATTACAAAAAATCATCTAATTAATAACAATATTAAAACTAGCAAAAATTTTATATATACACTTACCTGCAAAACGGCCAAAAACTCGACGAGGATGACCAATGACGTTCCTATCTGCCCCTAGAGATGTTAATAAACTTACCTGCAATGAGAAAAATTAAAAAAAAAATGATCTAATTAATAACAATATAAAAACTAGCAAAAATTTAAAATATACACTTACCTGCAAAACCGCCAAAAATTCGAAGAAGATGATTGACGACGCTTCTATCTGCGCCTAGAGATGTTAATAAGCTTACCTGCAATGAGAACAATTTGAAAAAATCATCTAATTAATAACAATATAAAAACTAGCAAAAATTTAAAATATACACTTACCTGCAAAACGGCCAAAAACTCGACGAGGATGACCAATGGCGTTCATATCTGCCCCTAGAGATGTTAATAAGCTTACCTGCAATGAGAACAATTTAAAAAAATCATCTAATTAATAACAATATAAAAACTAGCAAAAATTTAAAATATACACTTACCTGCAAAACGGCCAAAAACTCGACGAGGATGACCAATGGCGTTCATATCTGCCCCTAGAGATGTTAATAAACTTACCTGCAATGAGAAAAATTTTAAAAATCATCTAATTAATTACAATATTAAAACTAGCAAAAATGTAAAATATACACTTACCTGCAAAACGGCCAAAAAATTCGACGAGGATGATAAACGACGCTTCTATCTGCCCCTAGAGATGTTAGTAAGCTTACCTGCAATGACAAAAATTTTAAAAAATCATCTAATTAATAACAATATTAAAACTAGCAAAAATGTAATATATACACTTACCTGCAAAACGGCCAAAAATTCGACGGGGATGATTGACGACGCTTCTATCTGCCCCTAGAGATGTTCATAAGCTTACCTGCAATGAGAAAAATTAAAAATATCATCTAATTAATAACAATATAAAAACTAGCAAAAATTTAAAATATACACTTACCTGCAAAACGGCAAAAAATTCGACGAAGATGATTGACGACGCTTCTATCTGCGCCTTGAGATGTTAATAAGCTTACCTGCAATGAGAAAAATTAAAAAAAATCATCTAATTAACAAGTAAGAAGGCTCCAGTCGAGACTGCTCGACTGGGAGATACCCTGAACCCTCCAAGCTGATATTCTAATCATTCTGCACTTCTTCTATGCACACATACATACACATGCACTTATAAGCACGCGCTCTGCTAACTGCGCAGTAAGCAGCGGCTACGCTTGGGCTGCGCTGCAATGTGGGCAATATTATGAGAATTTATTAGTTGAATAATTTCTCTTGTAGTAAAAGTATCTTTATGAAACTTTTAGAATGTGTTCATATAGTTAAAATGTGTGTACATTCCAAAGCACAAGTCTCTAGTACTTGAAATGCGTTTTTTACAAATTGGGGGCGAAGGGGGCGTGGTATCCAAAATCTGTAAATTACAAAATCTTTGTATCCATTAACTCTATATACAACGTAAATTTGAAGTCTCCTGGTTGAAAAGTGTTCAAATTAGGCTGAAAAAACAATGTCGATTTTTCGATTATTCTCGATAAAAAAGTTATCGGATGAGTTATCGAAAAAATAAAGCAAACTCGTACTGCCTATGATATACACGAGTATACATGCCAAATTTCAGCTCTCTAGCTCTTATAACTTCTGAGATCCTTTTGCTCATACGGACGGACGGACAGACGGACAGGGCTATATCGACTCAGCTCGTCGTCCTGATCAAGAATATATATACTTTATGGGGTCTGCGATGATTCCTTCTGCCTGTTACATACTTTTCACAAAACCATTATACCCTGATTTCCCATTTTCAATGGGTTCAGGGTATAATAACAATATAAACAAGTAAGAAGGCTCCAGTCGAGACTGCTCGACTAGGAGATACCCTGAACCCTCCTCCAAGCTGATATTATGATATTCTTCTTTTATGCACACATACATACACATGCACTTTTAAGCACGCGCTCTGCTAACTGCGCAGTAAGCAGCGGCTGCGCTTGGGCTGCGCTGCAATGCATTGCAATGTGGGCAATATTATGAGAATTTATTTGTTGAATAATTTCTTTTGTAGACACACGATCTTAATGAAACTTTTAGAGCGTAATCATATGGTAAAAATGTGTGTACATTCCAAAGCACAAGTCTCTAGTACTTGAAATGCGTTTTTTACAAATTGGGGGCGAAGGGGGCGTGGTATCCAAAATCTGTAAATTACAAAATCTTTGTATCCATTAACTCTATATACAACGCAAATTTGAAGTCTCCGGGCTTAAAAGTGTTCAAACTAGGCTGAAAAAACCAAGTCGATTTTTCGACTATTCTCGATAAAAAAGTTATCGGATGAGTTATCGAAAAAATAAAGCAAACTCGTACTGCCTATGGTATACACGAGTATGCATGCCAAATTTCAGCTCTCTAGCTCTTATATCTTCTGAGATCCTTTTGCTCATACGGACGGACGGACGGACGGACGGACGGAGGGACGGACGGACGGACAGACGGACAGGGCTATATCGACTCAGCTCGTCGTCCTGATCAAGAATATATATACTTTATGGGGTCTGCGATGATTCCTTCTGCCTGTTACATACTTTTCACAAAACCATTATACCCTGATTTCCCATTTTCAATGGGTTCAGGGTATAAAAAACTAGCAAAAATTTAAAATATACACTTACCTGCAAACGGCCAAAAACTCGACGAGGATGACCAATGGCGTTCATATCTGCCCCTAGAGATGTTAATAAACTTACCTGCAATGAGAAAAATTTTAAAAATCATCTAATTAATGACAATATTAAAATATACACTTACCTGCAAAACGGCCAAAAATTCGACGAGGATGATTGACGACGCTTCTATCTGCCCCTAGAGATGTTAGTAAGCTTACCTGCAATGACAAAAATTTAAAAAAATCATCTAATTAATAACAATATTAAAACTAGCAAAAATGTAATATATACACTTACCTGCAAAACGGCCAAAAATTCGACGGGGATGATTGACGACGCTTCTATCTGCCCCTAGAGATGTTCATAAGCTTACCTGCAATGAGAAAAATTAAAAATATCATCTAATTAATAACAATATAAAAACTAGCAAAATTTTAAAATATACACTTACCTGCAAAACGGCAAAAAATTCGACGAAGATGATTGACGACGCTTCTATCTGCGCCTTGAGATGTTAATAAGCTTACCTGCAATGAGAAAAATTAAAAAAATCAACTAATTAATAACAATATAAAAACTAGCAAAAATTTAAAATATACACTTACCTGCAAAACGGCCAAAAACTCGACGAGGATGACCAATGACGTTCCTATCTGCCCCTAGAGATGTTAATAAACTTTCCTGCAACGAGAAAAATTAAATAAATCATCTAATTAATAACAATATTAGAGCTAGCAAAATTTAAAATATACACTTACCTGCAAAACGGCATAAAATTCGACGAGGATGATTGACAACGCTTCTATCTGCCCCTAGAGTGTTAAGAAGCTAGCTTACCTGCAATGAGAAAAATTAAAACAATCATCTAATTAATAACAATATTAAAACTAGCAAAAATTTAAAATATACACTTACCTGCAAAACGGCCAAAAAACTCGACGAGGATGACCAATGACGTTCCTATCTGCCCCTAGAGATGTTAATGAGAAAAATTAAAACAATCATCTAATTAATAACAATATTAAAACTAGCAAAAATTTAAAATATACACTTACCTGCAAAACGGCCAAAAACTCAACGAGGATGACCAATGACGTTCCTATCTGCCCCTAGAGATGTTAATAAACTTTCCTGCAACGAGAAAAATTAAATAAATCATCTAATTAATAACAATATTAGAGCTAGCAAAATTTAAAATATACACTTACCTGCAAAACGGCATAAAATTCGACGAGGATGATTGACAACGCTTCTATCTGCCACTAGAGTGTTAAGAAGCTAGCTTACCTGCAATGAGAAAAATTAAACAAATCATCTAATTAATAACAATATAAAAACTAGCAAAAATTTAAAATATACACTTACCTGCAAAACGGCCAAAAACTCGACGAGGATGACCAATGACGTTCCTATCTGCCCCTAGAGATGTTAATAAACTTACCTGCAATGAGAAAAATAAAAAAAACAACATATAATTAATAACAATATAAAAACAAGTAAGAACGTTGCAGTCGGGCGATACCGATTGCAGAAGACTGATTCACAGCCCAAACGCTGTCAACCAGAGTATATAGTGCAATTTTCAAGTCTAGTGCGCAACAAAAAACAGGGCATGATCCCATTAATATTGGAAAATCATCGATAGCTATTTCTATGATCATTGCATAATTGCATTCAAATTACATGCATATGTATATAATTTATACAATTTTGACTTTTAATAATATACATGTATTTATATCCATCGTCTATTCTATGCGTACAGACAGAAGCGCGCCTTTTCTCACATTCTTAGAATTTCGATTGATTTCTAGACTTTCTAGCCGTTACTGTAGTTTTGTCTGATGACGCTCTCTTATTAAGCTATTCTATTTTAGCCACTGATTGCTCGAGCAAAGCAATGGCGCGGGTGCTAAGGGCGACGCAAGTAATTTTAGAGTAGGGGAGGTTCGAACCTCTACTATGTTATTATTATTATTTTTTTTTTTTTCCATACATATTTCGTTTTTTATAAAATAGATATTTTATTGGGAAGGTGCGAGCTTGACTGAATGGCACTTAATACTTTTCATTTTTTTAGTCGAATAATTTTATAAGTTTAAATTTGTTTCTTCTTAAATAGCCCTCAAATACATATACGCAAATATATACATATGTATATATGTAAGTCTGCACGCATAGCATCAAGCATTCCAGCCTTATACACGCGCTCATTTGTATGTGTGTATGTATACACACATAAATGCGTACTCTAGCATATTCTAAGAATCTCGTTGCGATTGATTTGTCTGCATTGTTTTTGAATTTCCAGCTACCACTCTGTCTTTTCTTTGCTATGTGGCGTCATAACAATAATGTGATTTCGTTTTAACTACTGTTGATCGAAACGACGCGGTGGTGCTGTAGGCTGAAGCGCCGACGACCATTATTTTAGCTATTTTGACAAACATGCTGTTTGGGTTGGGTGCGAGTTCAAATCCCGCGGAAAACACTTTTTTGTAAATTGCAAATTTTTGTTATTTTAGCTTCTTTTAAATTTTTTTAAATTCATAAAAATGTTTCTTTTTGTATTATGAATATCTATTAAGCTTATTTATATGTACAAATGCATAAATAGATGGCTGACGTATATAAATGTCGCAATACGGGCACTGTAAATGCCGATTGCCACGCCCCTAGTGGCCGTCGACTCCTCAATTTTAGCCAGTTCTTAGAACGAGCAACCGGTTACCTAAATGCAAAATTTGAATTCTTACGCTCCAAAAAATGTGAAAATTACAGGGTATTTTTCGATATGCCACGCCCCTAAAGAGGCTTAAAAATTATTTTTGGGGCATCGATAGAGGAGGCTACCAGTAACTTAACTATCCAAATTTGAAGCTTCTAGATCTTAAACTGTAGGAGATATAAACTTTTGCGGTTTGCCACGCCCCCTATGGGCGGACATATATCTACCATAGCTCGTTGGACTTGGGTGATCAACCCGCGTATATATACCAAATTTCAGATCTCTAGCATCAATAGTGCCTAAAATATAACAGAATTCGAAAAATCACTATATCTTCAGGTCCGATTTGCCACGCCCCTAGTGGGCGTAGATAGATAATTTTGTCACCCATCTTCATAGAATTAAAACATCAGCTTACATGCAAAATTTCAGCATTCTAGGTTTTTAACTTTAGGAGATACCGTTTTGTCCGATTTGCCACGCCCCTAATGGGCGGAGATATATCCGCCATAGCTTGTGATCTTGGGTGGTCGACGCGGACCTACATACCAAATTTCAGCTTTCTAGCTCTTCAACAAACATGATTTCTGGTATATCGGAAAATGCATTTTCCGATTTGCCACGCCCCTAGTGGGCGGATCGGGAAAAATTTTAACACTTTATAAATCGGAGATATACACGAGTATGTGTTCCAAATTTCAAGTCTCTAGCTTCAATAGCGCCGAAATAGATTGCGTTCATACGGACAGACGGACAGACGGACGGACAGCAAGACGGACATTGCACAAAACCAATATACTCATTTCACTTTCGTGAATGAGTCTAACTAGCAAAAATTTAAAATATACACTTACCTGCAAAACGGCCAAAAACTCGACGAGGATGACCAATGGCGTTCCTATCTGCCCCTAGACATGTTAATAAACTTTCCTGCAATGAGAAAAATTAAAAAAAATCATCTAATTAATAACAATATTAGAACTAGCAAAAATTTAAAATATACACTTACCTGCAAAACGGACAAAAATTCGACGAGGATGATCTACTATGCTTCTATCTGCCTCTAGAGATGCTAATAAGCTTACCTGAAATGAGAAAAATAAAAAGAACTCACAAATTAACAAATTTAAACAACAAAACAGAAAACAACACAAAATGCACTTATCTTCAAAACGGCCAAGCATCCACAGAAGACTACCAATTAACGACCCTGAAACAAGAAAAATCAAAAATGAGAAAAAAAAATAATAATAAAAACAGCAAATCAATAATATTGAAAAAAAAAAAAAGGAAAAAATATATATACATACAAAAAAGGAAAAAAAATAAATAAAGCAAAAAAAAAATATAAAAAAAAGAAAAAAAAAATATATATATATAATTTCATTTTATTATTGCAAAAAAAAACAAACAAAAAAAAAGCAAAATAATATTATTTTATTATTGCACCACTAATGAAATATTTCTATTTCTTCTTCACTGCAATTCACACAAATGTACATACTTGATTCTTGATATGTATAATTGTGAGAATAGTTATGCGTATGCAAGCTAATGCATATGCTGTACTCACCCATGCCCACTGCAACAACTGGTCGGCGCCACAGACGGGAGGGGGTCAGACAGCTGGACTGGCTGTTCTTCCCCCTTCTCCAACACAACACGACGATCAGCAGATGAGAACTGCAGCCCGATGCCCCATCCCAATTGGACCCTCATGGATTCCAGCGATTACCTGAAAAGAGAAGAAAAAAGAGAGAGAATTAGTAAATAATCTATGTAAATTGTATTTATGTTAGCTGTTAAGTCTTGCAGTTTTGTCTTGTTTCGTAGTCTTTTGATTTCACATATCACACTTCTGCAAGGCGCCTGTGTGTGACCATTGTCGGATATGTCAATAAGCTAAAGAATGCTGAAAAAAAATACTAGAAAACTGTAGGCAAATTAGCATAACGTAAGCAGCACAAAACACAAAGCAACTAGGGCATCCGATATGTTATCGGGCCAAGCAACATCGATATCAAAGTGCGATAAATGCAGTAATTTAAATTCAAATATGTTGCTTCGTGAAAGTAATGACTTGAATTAAGTATAAGAGAATTCTGAAAGAGAGAATTTGTAACTGCCGCTTAACGGCAGGCAATTGGCTGGCGCATACTCCACTGCTGACTGTTCGAGTGCGCAGACTTGCCGTTCTGTCCGCCTCGCTGCCGGTGGGCACGCGCCGCGAAAAGCACTCTGTGCAATAGCTAATACTTAAACTATATATAATTGCGCTCATGTGTGCCGGAGGAGAACACGAGAAGACTGGACTGCATGATCTGCTGATCCCCACCGTGCCTGGACGACTGAAGAAATGCTGCAGCTGCTGCCCTTTATATAGGGCGACTGAGACTCAAATTAAAGATCGCACTCAAATTTGGAGCCCGTTGCATTTGAGCTTTAGTTGACCACTGGGAAGACTCTCTGCAGCTGCTTTCTAGCTTAGTTTTACTGAAATATAACTGACAAATGATTCAGTTGCTCAGTCACTCTGTCATTTCGTCGCTCTGTCAGTCAGTTGTACTGTTGTTCAGTGACTCTGTCATTTTGTCATTTTGTCGCACTGTCAGTCAGTCGTCCTGTTGTACAGTGGCTCTGTCACTCTGTCATTACGTCGCTCTGTCAGTCAGTCATCCTGTTGTTTAGTTGTTCTGTCACTCTGTCATTTCGTCGCTCTGTCAGTCAGTCATCCTGTTGTTTTGTTGTTCTGTCACTCTGTCATTTCGTCGCTCTGTCAGTCAGTCATCCTGTTGCTTAGTGGCTCTGTCACTCAGTTATTTTGTCGCTCTGTCAGTCAGTCGTCCTGTTGTTTAGTGGCTCTGTCACTCTGTCATTTCGTCGCTCTTTTAGTCAGTTTTATTGATTTTCAGTGGCTCTGTCACTCTGTCATTTCGTCGCTCTTTTAGTCAGTTTTATTGTTTTTCAGTGGCTCAGTCACTCTGTCATTTCGTCGCTCTGTCAGTCAGTCATCCTGTTGTTCAGTGGCTCCGTCCCTCTGTCATTTCGTCGCTCTGTCAGTCAGTCGTCCTGTTGTTCAGTGGCTCTGTCACTCTCTCATTTCGTCGCTCTGTCAGTCAGTCGTCCTGTTGTTCAGTGGCTCTGTCACTCTGTCATTTTGTCGCTCTGTCAGTCAGCTGTATTGTTGTTCAGTGGCTCAGTCACTCTGTCATTTAGTCACTATGTCAGCCAGACGTCCTGTTGTTCAGTGGCTCAGTCCCTCTGTCATTTCGTCGCTCTTTCAGTCAGTCGTCCTGTTGTTCAGTGACTCTGTCAATCTGTCACTCGGTCATTTCGTCGCTCTGTCAGTCAGTCATCCTGTTGTTCAGTGGCTCCGTCACTCTGTCATTTCGTCGCTCTGTCAGTCAGTCGTCCTGTTGTTCAGTGACTCTGTCAATCTGTCACTCTCTCATTTCGTCACTATGTCAGTCAGTTGTATTGTTGTTCAGTGGCTCCGTCACAAAGTCATTTCGTCACTATGTCAGTCAGTTGTATTGTTGTTGTGCTGGCGTCACTATCTACAGCGATGATATGGCCACACACAGAGCCATTGTAGATTTCCTGACTGCTGAGAACGTACAGATGTACACCCACCAGTCACACCATCAGAAAGGATAACGAGTGGTAATCAAAAAACTACACCACTCGACACCCTGTGACTGGCTGAGGGTCAAGCTGTCAGAGCTGGGCTTCGTGGTACGTTTCATACGTGCCATGAGGCATCGGTTCACCGGCATGCCACTAAACGTCTTTGAGGTTGAGCTGCAGCCAATGCCCGATGGCAGCCATCTCAAGATATGTGAACTCGATACGATCAGCAATCAACAGGTGCTAGTTGAGAGGCAGGCGAAGGCCATCGATCCGGCCCAGTGCCATCGATGCCAGGCGTTCGGGCACACTAAGAACTACTGTCGACGCCCATACAGATGCATGAAATGTGCCGGCTCTCATGCATCCACTGAGTGCACCAAAGCACGAGATGCACCCGCAAAGTGCTTCAACTGTGGAGGTGCACATGTATGCTGCTATAAAGGCTGCCCTAAATACAAAGAGGCTCGAAATAGGCTACTAGCTGTAAGGTACTTACCGACAAACGAGCTGCAGCAACAGCAACAACAACAACAACAACAACAGCAACAGCAACACCAACAACAGCGCCAAGATCGACCACAGACTGAGCAGCGGCAACTACGACAGCAGCAACCAAAGCTACAACAGCAGAAGCATCGATTGCGACAAAAACAGCAACGCACAAAAGAGACGCCAATAAATCCAGGCACAAAGCGCAAGCTGACATATAGCAGCGTGATGCATGGATCGTATAAAACAACAAAGCCACTGCCGCAACACCAACAGCAAAACCAGCAACAACAACAACAACAACAACAACTACAACGACAAAGACAGACGCGACGACACCACCAACAACAGCAACCCCAAACACCAATCACAAAGCCCACCAACCAATATCCAATGGACGTAATCCAGCAGCAAGGCACTTGGCTAGGCTGCAACTGAAGTTAAAGGACGAGCAAGCCAAGTCAAGTAGCCTTGAAGAGCTACTTGAACAAAACAGGGCCATGTTCGAGAGGCTGGAGAAACAAATTGAACAAATTATGACTATAGTTATTACTTTATTGAACTCAAACAAACAAAAACAAGTCATGAATGCAGGTGAGCCAATGCAGCAGAGGACTTCAAGGCGCGAAGAGGTTGACCTCCGAGAGCTGATGGACCTCAGCGACGAGTGCGAGGCGGTCTCAGCGATGACGTCATCAAGCTGGCGTACCAGCTCCACAACTACTAGTAAAACTACGCCAACGAGCGTAGCAATGTACTAGGTAGCTTACATCAACATTTGTGATGCCAATAAGCTTACCTGCAATGAGAAAAATTAAAAAAATCATCTAATTAATAACAATATTAAAACTAGCAAAAATTTAAAATTTACACTTACCTGCAAAAAGGCCAAAAATTCGACGAGGATGATTACGACGCTTCTATCTGCCCCTAGAGATGTTAATAAGCTTACCTGCAATGAGAAAAATTAAAAAAATCATCTAATTAATAACAATATAAAAACTAGCAAAAATTAAAATATACACTTACCTGCAAAACGGCATAAAATTCGACGAGGATGATTGACGACGCTTCTATCTGCCCCTAGAGATGTTAGTAAGCTTACCTGCAATGAAAAAAATTAAGAAGATCATCTAATTAATAACAATATTAAAACTAGCAAAAATGTAAAATATACACTTACCTGCAAAACGGCCAAAAATTCGACGAGGATGATTGACGACGCTTCTATCTGCCCCTAGAGATGTTAATAAGCTTACCTGCAATGAGAAAAATTAAAAAAATCATCTAATTAATGACAATATTAAAACTAGCAAAAATTTAAAATATACACTTACCTGCAAAACGGCCAAAAATTCGACGAGGATGATTGACGACGCTTCTATCTGCCCCTAGAGATGTTAATAAGCTTACCTGAAATGAGAAAAATAAAAAGAACTCACAAATTAGCAAATTTAAACAACAAAACAGAAAACAACACAAAATGCACTTATCTTCAAAACGGCCAAGCATCCACAGAAGACTACCAATTAACGACCCTGAAACAAGAAAAATCAAAAATGAGAAAAAAAAAAAATAATAATAAAAACAGCAAATCAATAATATTGAAAAAAAAAGGAAAAAAATATATATACATAAAATAAAAAAAAAGGAAAAAAATTAAATAAAGCAAAAAATAAATATAAAAAAAAAAAAAACAAAAAGAATATATATATATATATATATAATTTCATTTATTATTGCAAAAACAAACAAACAAACAAACAAAACCAAAGCAAAATAATATTATTTTATTATTGCACCACTAATGAAATATTTCTTTTTCTTCTTCACTGCAATTCACACAAATGTACATACTTGATATGTATAATTGTGAGAATAGTTATGCGTATGCAAGCTAATGCATATGCTGTACTCACCCATGCCCACTGCAACAACTGGTCGGCGCCACAGACGGGAGGGGGTGAGACAGCTGGACTGGCTGTTCTTCCCCCCTCTCCAACACAACACTAGACGACGATCAGCAGATGAGAACTGCAGCCCGATGCCCCATCCCAATTGGACCCTCATGGATTCCAGCGATTACCTGAAAAGAGAAGAAAAAAGAGAGAGAATTAGTAAATAATCTATGTAAATTGTATTTATGTTAGCTGTTAAGTCTTGCAGTTTTGTCTTGTTTCGTAGTCTTTTGATTTGACATATCACACTTCTGCATGGCGCCTGCGTGTGACCATTGTCGGATATGTCAATAAGCTAAAAAATGCTGACAAAAAATACTAGAAAACTGTAGGCAAATTAGCATAACGTAAGCAGCACAAAACACAAAGCAAATAGGGCATCCGATATGTTATCGGGCCAAGCAACATCGATATCAAAGTGCGATAAATGCAGTAATTTAAATTCAAATATGTTGCTTCGTGAAAGTAATGACTTGAATTAAGTATAAGAGAATTCTGAAAGAGAGAATTTGTAACTGCCGCTTCACGGCAGGCAATTGGCTGGCGCATACTCCACTGCTGACTGTTCGAGTGCGCAGACTTGCCGTTCTGTCCGCCTCGCTGCCGGTGGGCACGCGCCGCGAAAAGCACTCTGTGCAATAGCTAATACTTAAACTATATATAATTGCGCTCATGTGTGCCGGAGAAGAACACGAGAAGACTGGACTGCATGATCTGCTGATCCCCACCGTGCCTGGACGACTGAAGAAATGCTGCAGCTGCTGCCCTTTATATAGGGCGACTGAGACTCAAATTCAAGATCGCACTCAAATTTTGAGCCCGTTGCATTTGAGCTTTAGTTGACCACTGGGAAGACTCTCTGCTGCTGCTTTCTAGCTTCTGACAAATGATTCAGTGGCTCAGTCACTCTGTCATTTCGTCGCTCTGTCAGTCAGTCATCCTGTTGTTCAGTGGCTCTGTCACTCTGTCATTTCGTCGCTCTGTCAGTCAGTCATCCTGTTGTTCAGTGGCTCTGTCACTCTGTCATTTCGTCGCTCTGTCAGTCAGTTGTACTCTTGTTCAGTGACTCAGTCACTCTGTCATTTCGTCGCTCTGTCAGTTAGTTGTACTGTTGTTCAGTGGCTCTGTCACTCTGTCATTTCGCTGTTCTGTCAATCAGTTGTACTGTGGTTCAGTGGCTCTGTCACTCTGTAACTCGGTCATTTTTTCGCTCTGTCAGTCAGTTGTACTGTTGTTCAGTGGCTCTGTCAGTCGGACATTTCGTTGCTCTGTCAATCAGTTGTACTGTTGTTCAGTGGCTCTGTCACTCTGTCACTCGGTCATTTTGTCGCTCTGTCGGTCAGTTGTACTGTTGTTCAGTGGCTCTGTCGTTTTGTCGATCTGTTGCTCAGTCACTTCTGTCGGTCAGTCGATCCGTTATACACTTCACTTCACTTCACTGGACTGCATGATCTGCTGATCCCCACCGTGCCTGGACGACTGAAAAAATGCTGCAGCTGCTGCCCTTTATATAGGGCGACTGAGACTCAAATTAAAGATCGCACTCAAATTTGGAGCCCGTTGCATTTGAGCTTTAGTTGACCACTGGGAAGACTCTCTGCAGCTGCTTTCTAGCTTAGTTTTACTGAAATATAACTGACAAATGATTCAGTTGCTCAGTCACTCTGTCATTTCGTCGCTCTGTCAGTCAGTTGTACTGTTGTTCAGTGACTCTGTCATTTTGTCATTTTGTCGCACTGTCAGTCAGTCGTCCTGTTGTACAGTGGCTCTGTCACTCTGTCATTACGTCGCTCTGTCAGTCAGTCATCCTGTTGTTTTGTTGTTCTGTCACTCTGTCATTTCGTCGCTCTTTTAGTCAGTTTTGTTGTTTTTCAGTGGCTCTGTCACTCTGTCATTTCGTCGCTCTGTCAGTCAGTCATCCTGTTGTTTAGTGGCTCTGTCACTCTGTCATTTTGTCGCTCTGTCAGTCAGTTGTATTGTTGCTTTGTGGCTCTGTCACTCAGTTATTTTGTCGCTCTGTCAGTCAGTCGTCCTGTTGTTTAGTGGCTCTGTCACTCTGTCATTTCGTCGCTCTTTTAGTCAGTTTTATTGATTTTCAGTGGCTCTGTCACTCTGTCATTTCGTCGCTCTTTTAGTCAGTTTTATTGTTCTTCAATGGCTCAGTCACTCTGTCATTTCGTCGCTCTGTCAGTCAGTCATCCTGTTGTTCAGTGGCTCCGTCACTCTGTCATTTCGCCGCTCTGTCAGTCAGTCGTCCTGTTGTTCAGTGGCTCTGTCACTCTCTCATTTCGTCGCTCTGTCAGTCAGTCGTCCTGTTGTTCAGTGGCTCTGTCACTCTGTCATTTTGTCGCCCTGTCAGTCAGCTGTATTGTTGTTCAGTGGCTCAGTCACTCTGTCATTTAGTCACTATGTCAGCCAGACGTCCTGTTGTTCAGTGGCTCAGTCCCTCTGTCATTTCGTCGCTCTTTCAGTCAGTCGTCCTGTTGTTCAGTGACTCTGTCAATCTGTCACTCGGTCATTTCGTCGCTCTGAGTCAGTCATCCTGTTTTTCAGTGGCTCCGTCACTCTGTCATTTCGTCGCTCTGTCAGTCAGTCGTCCTGTTGTTCAGTGGCTCTGTCACTCTCTCATTTCGTCACTATGTCAGTCAGTTGTATTGTTGTTCAGTGGCTCCGTCACAAAGTCATTTCGTCACTATGTCAGTCAGTTGTATTGTTGTTGTGCTGGCGTCACTATCTACAGCGATGATATGGCCACACACAGAGCCATTGTAGATTTCCTGACTGCTGAGAACGTACAGATGTACACCCACCAGTCACACCATCAGAAAGGATATCGAGTGGTAATCAAAAAACTACACCACTCGACACCCTGTGACTGGCTGAGGGTCAAGCTGTCGGAGCTGGGCTTCGTGTTACGTTTCATACGTGCCATGAGGCATCGGTTCACCGGCATGCCACTAAACGTTTTTGAGGTTGAGCTGCAGCCAATGCCCGATGGCAGCCATCTCAAGATATGTGAACTCGATACGATCAGCAATCAACAGGTGCTAGTTGAGAGGCAGGCGAAGGCCATCGATCCGGCCCAGTGCCATCGATGCCAGGCGTTCGGGCACACTAAGAACTACTGTCGACGCCCATACAGATGCATGAAATGTGCCGGCTCTCATGCATCCACTGAGTGCACCAAAGCACGAGATGCACCCGCAAAGTGCTTCAACTGTGGAGGTGCACATGTATGCTGCTATAAAGGCTGCCCTAAATACAAAGAGGCTCGAAATAGGCTACTAGCTGTAAGGTACTTACCGACAAACGAGCTGCAGCAACAGCAACAACAACAACAACAACAGCAACAGCAACACCAACAACAGCGCCAAGATCGACCACAGACTGAGCAGCGGCAACAACAACAGCAGCAACCAAAGCTACAACAGCAGAAGCATCGATTGCGACAAAAACAGCAACGCACAAAAGAGACGCCAATAAATCCAGGCACAAAGCGCAAGCTGACATATAGCAGCGTGGTGCATGGATCGTATAAAACAACAAAGCCACTGCCGCAACACCAACAGCAAAACCAGCAACAACAACAACAACTACAACGACAAAGACAGACGCGACGACACCACCAACAACAGCAACCCCAAACACCAATCACAAAGCCCACCAACCGCACCACTAACACACAGCGATACTCAATAAACCACAAAGAGAAACGCCCAACAACAACAACAACTGTATCCAATGGACGTAATCCAGCAGCAAGGCACTTGGCTAGGCTGCAACAGAAGTTAAAGGACGAGCAAGCCAAGTCAAGTAGCCTTGAAGAGCTACTTGAACAAAACAGGGCCATGTTCGAGAGGCTGGAGAAACAAATTGAACAAATTATGACTATAGTTATTACTTTATTGAACTCAAACAAACAAAAACAAGTCATGGATGCAGGTGAGCCAATGCAGCAGAGGACTTCAAGGCGCGAAGAGGTTGACCTCCGAGAGCTGATGGACCTCAGCGACGAGTGCGAGGCGGTCTCAGCGATGACGTCATCAAGCTGGCGTACCAGCTCCACAACTACTAGTAAAACTACGCCAACGAGCGTAGCAATGTACTAGGTAGCTTACATCAACATTTGTGATGCCAATAAGCTTACCTGCAATGAGAAAAATTAAAAAAATCATCTAATTAAGAACAATATTAAAACTAGCAAAAATTTAAAATATACACTTACCTGCAAAACGGCCAAAAATTCGACGAGGATGATTGACGACGCTTCTATCTGCCCCTAGAGATGCTAATAAGCTTACCTGAAATGAGAAAAATAAAAAGAACTCACAAATTAACAAATTTAAACAACAAACAACAAAACAGAAAACAACACAAAATGCACTTATCTTCAAAACGGCCAAGCATCCACAGAAGACTACCAATTAACGACCCTGAAACAAGAAAAATCAAAAATGAGAAAAAAAAATAATAATAAAAACAGCAAATCAATAATATTGAAAAAAAAAGGAAAAAATATATATAAAGGAAAAAAATTAAATAAAGCAAAAAAAGAAATATAAAAAAAAAAAAAAAAAAAAGAATATATATATATATATATATAATTTCATTTTATTATTGCAAAAACAAACAAACAAAAACAAAGCAAAATAATATTATTTATTATTGCACCACTAATGAAATATTTCTTTTTCTTCTTCACTGCAATTCACACAAATGTACATACTTGATATGTATAATTGTGAGAACATAACTACGTATGCAAGCTAATGCATATGCTGTACTCACCCATGCCCACTGCAACAACTGGATGGCGCCACAGACGGGAGGGGTGAGACAGCTGGACTGGCTGTTCTTCCCCCATCTCCAACACAACACTAGACGACGATCAGCAGATGAGAACTGCAGCCCGATGCCCCATCCCAATTGGACCCTCATGGATTCCAGCGATTACCTGAAAAGAGAAGAAAAAAAGAGAGAGAATTAGTAAATAATCTATGTAAATTGTATTTATGTTAGCTGTTAAGTCTTGCAGTTTTGTCTTGTTTCGTAGTCTTTTGATTTCACATATCTCACTTCTGCATGGCGCCTGCGTGTGACCATTGTCGGATATGTCAATAAGCTAAAGAATGCTGACAAAAAATACTAGAAAACTGTAGGCAAATTAGCATAACGTAAGCAGCACAAAACACAAAGCAACTAGGGCATCCGATATGTTATCGGGCCAAGCAACATCGATATCAAAGTGCGATAAATACAGTAATTTAAATTCAAATATGTTGCTTCATGAAAGTAATGCCTTGAATTAAGTATAAGAGAATTCTGAAGGAGAGAATTTGTAACTGCCAACGGCAGGCAACTGGCTGGCGCATACTCCACTGCTGACTGTTCGAGTGCGCAGACTTGCCGTTCTGTCCGCCTCGCTGCCGGTGTGCGCGCGCCGCGAAAAGCACTCTGTGCAATAGCTAATACTTAAACTATATTTAATTGCGCTCATGTGTGCCGGAGGAGAATACGAGAACACTGGACTGCATGATCTGCTGATCCCCACCCTGCCTGGACGACTGAAGATATGCTGCAGCTGCTGCCCTTTATATAGGGCGACTGAGACTCAAATTCAAGATCGCACTCAAATTTTGAGCTCGTTGCATTTGAGCTTTAGTTGACCACTGGGAAGACTCTCTGCCACTGGGAAGAATCTCTGTCATTTCGTCGCTCTGTCAGTTAGTTGTACTGTTGTTCAGTGGCTCTGTCACTCTGTCATTTCGTCGCTCTTTTAGTCAGTTGTACTGTTCTTCAGTGGCACTGTCGTTTTGTTGATCTGTTGCTCTTTTCTGTCGGTCCGTTGATCCGTTATACACTTTACTTCACTTCACTGGACTGCATGATCTGCTGATCCCCACCGTGGCTGGACGACTGAAGAAATGCTGCAGCTGCTGCCCTTTATATAGGGCGACTGACACTCAAATTAAAGATCGCACTCAAATTTGGAGCCCGTTGCATTTGAGCTTTAGTTGACCACTGGGAAGACTCTCTGCTGCTGCTTTCTAGCCTCTGACAAATGATTCAGTGGCTCAGTCACTCTGTCATTTCGTCGCTCTGTCAGTAAGTCGTCCTGATATTTAGTAGCTCTGTCACTCTGTCATTTCGTCGCTCTGTCAGTCAGTCATCCTGTTGCTTAGTGGCTCTGTCACTCTGTCATTTCGTCGGTCTTTTAGTCAGTTGTATTGTTGTTCAGTGGCTCTGTCACTCTGTCATTTCGCCGCTCTGTCAGTCAGTCGTCCTGTTGTTCAGTGACTCTGTCACTCTGTCAATCTGTCACTCGGTCATTTCGTCGCTCTGTCAGTCAGTCATCCTGTTGCTTAGTGGCTCTGTCACTCTGTCATTTCGTCGGTCTTTTAGTCAGTTGTACTGTTCTTCAGTGGCTCTGTCACTCTGTCATTTCGTCGCTCTGTCATGTTGTCGCTCTTTCAGTAGCATTGTCGTTTTGTCGATTTGTTGCTCGGTGTCGAGTGCCAATCAAAACGAAAAAGTATTGCAGCCTTTCGGGCTGCCTCAAAAAACTGGCAATCAAATGCAGCAACAAATGCATGCCCACAGAACTGCCTCTGCTCCCAAGCAACAACAACAACAGCAGCAACAACAACAGCAACACCAGCAGCAACAACAACAACAGCAACAACAACAACCACAACAGACAGCTAAGGCAAGAATACCGGCAATATTCTTGCCCCAAATGGACGACATACTGCCACTAATCAACAAACTACACAGCCATCCAGCAGTTGGCGGTTTCACCACTAGCACCGCCACTCGCAGTAATAGTGCTGGCGTCACTATCTACAGCGATGATATGGCCACATACAGAGCCATTGTAGATTTCCTGACTGCTGAGAACGTACAGATGTACACCCACCAGTCACACCATCAGAAAGGATATCGAGTGGTAATCAAAAAACTACACCACTCGACACCCTGTGACTGGCTGAGGGTCAAGCTGTCGGAGCTGGGCTTCGTGGTACGTTTCATACGTGCCATGAGGCATCGGTTCACCGGCATGCCACTAAACGTCTTTGAGGTTGAGCTGCAGCCAATGCCCGATGGCAGCCATCTCAAGATATGTGAACTCGATACGAACAGCAATCAACAGGTGCTAGTTGAGAGGCAGGCGAAGGCCATCGATCCGGCCCAGTGCCATCGATGCCAGGCGTTCGGGCACACTAAGAACTACTGTCGACGCCCATACAGATGCATGAAATGTGCCGGCTCTCATGCATCCACTGAGTGCACCAAAGCACGAGATGCACCCGCAAAGTGCTTCAACTGTGGAGGTGCACATGTATGCTGCTATAAAGGCTGCCCTAAATACAAAGAGGCTCGAAATAGGCTACTAGCTGTAAGGTACTTACCGACAAACGAGCTGCAGCAACAGCAACAACAATAACAACAACAGCAACACCAACAACTGCGCCAAGATCGACCACAGACTGAGCAGCGGCAACAACAACAGCAGCAACCAAAGCTACCACAGCAGCAACATCAATTGCGACAAAAACAGCAACGCACGAAAGAGACGCCAATAAATCCAGGCACAAAGCGCAAGCTGACATACAGTAGCGTGGTGCATGGATCGTATAAAACAACAAAGCCACTGCCGCAACACCAACAGCAAAACCAGCAACAACAACAACAACTACAACGACAAAGACAGACGCGACGACACCACCAACAACAGCAACCCCAAACACCAATCACAAAGCCCACCAACCGCACCACTAACACACAGCGATACTCAATAAACCACAAAGAGAAACGCCCAACAACAACAACAACCGTATCCAATGGACGTAATCCAGCAGCAAGGCACTTGGCTAGGCTGCAACAGAAGCTAAAGGACGAGCAAGCCAAGTCAAGTAGCCTTGAAGAGCTACTTGAACAAAACAGGGCCATGTTCGAGAGGCTGGAGAAACAAATTGAACAAATTATGACTATAGTTATTACTTTATTGAACTCAAACAAACAAAAACAAGTCATGGATGCAGGTGAGCCAATGCAGCAGAGGACTCCAAGGCGCGAAGAGGTTGACCTCCAAGAGCTGATGGACAGCGACGAGTGCGAGGTCTTCGCGATTACGTCATCAAGCTGGCGTACCAGCTCCACAACTACTAGTAAAACTACGCCAACGAGCGTAGCAATGTACTAGGTAGCTTACATCAACATTTGTGATGCCAATAAGCTTACCTGCAATGAGAAAAATTAAAAAAATCATCTAATTAATAACAATATTAAAACTAGCAAAAATTTAAAATATACACTTACCTGCAAAACGGCCAAAAATTCGACGAGGATGATTGACGACGCTTCTATCTGCCCCTAGAGATGTTAATAAGATTACCTGCAATGAGAAAAATTAAAAAAAAATCATCTAATTAATAACAATATTAAAACTAGCAAAAATTTAACATATACACTTACCTGCAAAACTGCATAAAATTCGACGAGGATGATTGACGACGCTTCTATCCGCCCCTAGAGATGTTAATAAGCTTACCTGCAATGAAAAAAAATTTAAAAAATCATCTAATTAATAACAATATTAAAACTAGCAAAAATTTAAAATATACACTTACCTGCAAAACGGCCAAAAATTCGACGAGGATGATTGACGACGCTTCTATCTGCCCCTAGAGATGTTAATAAGATTACCTGCAATGAGAAAAATTAAAAAAAATCATCTAATTAATAACAATATTAAAACTAGCAAAAATTTAAAATATACACTTACCTGCAAAACGGCATAAAATTCGACGAGGATGATTGACGACGCTTCTATCTGCCCCTAGAGATGTTAATAAGCTTACCTGCAATGAGAAAAGATTTAAAAATCATCTAATTAATAACAATATAAAAACTAGCAAAAATTTAAAATAAAAAAATTTGAAATACGCTTTTTACAAAAGTGATGGTGAGGGGGGTGAATTTAGAGGTGGGGGGGTAAATTTTAACAAAAACCGAAATTGTATAAATTGCATATAAGCATACATTAAAAATTTGGAGACTCTAGCAATAAAGGTGTAGAAGATATAATTTTATAACTGGGTTTCGATAAGGTTTTTTATCGATAAAAAAAGATCGAGATGAGTTATCGATTTTTAATGATAAACTTGATATGCGCGCTGTAATTACGGACATTTTAAAAAAATTTGAAGTCTCTATCTCTTATATCTTCTGAAATCGACGCGTTCATTACATACGGACAGACGGACAGACGGACAGACGGACAGACAGACGGACAGGGCCAAATCAACTCAGCTCGTCACCCTGATCAAGAATATATATACTTTGTGGGGTCTGCCACGCCTCCTTCTCCCTGTTACATACATTTCAACAAAACCATTATACCCTGATTTCCCATTGAAAATGGGTTCAGGGTATAACAACAAAACAGAAAACAACACAAAATGCACTTATCTTCAAAACGGCCAAGCATCCACAGAAGACTACCCTGAAACAAGAAAAATCAAAAATGAGAAAAAAATAAATAAAAATGAAAATAAAAACAGCAAATCAATAATATTGAAAAAAAAAAAAGGAAAAAATATATATACATTAAATAAAAAAAAAAAAAAAAGTAAGAACGTTGCAGTCGGGCGTTACCGACTGCGGAATACTCATTCACATCCCATCAACAATATATCAGTTAAGTTTCGCTCTAATATTGTAGAATATACAGGTTTTTCCGATTTGCCACGCCCCTACTGGGCGCAGACACCTCATTTTTGGTCAGTTTTTAGAACTTAATAACGGTACACTAACTGCAAAGTTTGAATGCTTACCCTCAAAAGATGTGAAAATTATTCTTCGATATTATTTTTCGATATGGCACGCCCCTAAAGAGGCGTAAAAATTATTTTTGGGTCATCGATAGAAGAGGTTACTGGTAACTTAACTCTCTAAATTTGAAGCTTTTAGCTATTATACTTTAGGAGATATCAACTTTTGCGGTTTGCCACGCCCCCTGTGGGCGGACATATATCCGACAAAGCTTTTTGGTCTTGGGTGATCAGCCCGAGTATATATACAAAATTTGAGGTCTCTGGCATCAATAGTGTCCAAAATAGAGCAGAATTTAACAAGTAAGAAAGCTCTAGTCGAGACTGCTCGACTACGAGATCCCCTGAACCCTTGGAGTAATAGCTATTTCAATAATTTTTCGCGTCACTCAGCTTACACAAGAAACACGCACACACACACATACACACACACACACACATACACATACACATACACAGTTAAGGTTTTTGCAGCTTAACTTAAATCATTGTGTTGCTGCCCAAGATCTTCTAGAGCAGACCATTAGGGAAAAATGTATAGATGTAGCTTTTCTCAGTGAGCCTCACCACTGTAGAACCAGCTGCCCTAGGACATGGTCAACAGACGTTAATGGCAAAGTTGCGTTGTGGGTATGCGGCAACTCAACGAAGTTACTTTCGAATGTTAAGTCATTCAATGCGTTCGTACGTGGCCGATATGGTAGCTTATGGCTCTACAGTTGCTATCTGGCCCCCAGCATGCAGCTCAGTGAATTCACGACGGTGCTCGACGAGCTTGCCGAGGATGCTAGGGGGTCGGAAGGCCATTATAGCTGGAGATTTTAACTCCTGGGCGCTAGAATGGGGTAGCCCCACAACAAATGCCAGAGGTAGTATCCTACTGGAGATCTTCGCGACACTAGATGTTGCACTGCTCAACACTGGCCATGAGTACACCTAATTTCGGGCGGGATACGGGTCTGTTATCGACATTACTTTTGTCACTTCATCCCTCTTTCGGGGAGCAACATGGAGCCATTGCGATAGCTATACAGGCAGCGATCATACGGCACTTCTGTTCACAATAGGTGAGCCACCTGCCAGGGCGTCAACATTGTGGAGGGAGTCGTATAGGCTAGATACTTTTGATCCCGCGGTCTTTTCAGAGGCCATTCAGTCTCTGGGTACAATTGGTAATGCTGAGGCCAGAGCATGCCAAATGGTAGCCCAAATACAGAGTGCCTGCAATAGCAGCATGTTACGCCGCAAGCAGTTCACGCGACAACATGAGCCTACGTATTGGTGGAATACGCAAATAGGTGACATTCGTCGCAAATGCATCCAGGCGAGAAGAAGCTACCAACGGGCTCGCGGTAGGTCAACGTTTTTTGAGAAACAGTTAGCTTACCAGGCAGCTAGAAGACAGCTGAAGAAGGCCATTCGGGCAAGCAAAAGAGAATGTTTTTTACAGTTGTGCGACTCAGCCGAATATGACCCTTGGGGCAGGGCATATAAGATAGTAGTTAAAAGACTATACGCAGGTAGACAGGTGCAGCCTACGGATCGTCTGGAGCTTAAATCGATTGTGGAAACACTCTTTCCAGAAAGTTTAAGCTCCATTCACGCCCCTGAGTCCGAGTCTGCTGATCAGGGCTCAACGAGCACTGAAATTGTTTTAGTTACAGAGGAAGAAATATCAGTAGTTCTCCGAGGTCTTAGAACCAACACAGCTCCAGGGCCGGACGGGATCCCAAATCGTGCGCTAAAGCTAGCCCTCACCTTGCACCCAAGTACGTTCGCCGAATTATTTAACGAATGCCTGATCCAAGAGACGTTCCCGGCAAAATGGAAAGCCCAGAATCTGGTATTGCTACCCAAGGCTGGCAAACCACCAGATGAGCGATCATGATCATGTACGACGGCGTACTGCGCTTGGAACTACCAGCAGGCGCGCACACCATTGGCTTTGCTGATGATGTAGCTGTCGTAGCCATAGGAAAGGAGCTCAAAGATACAGAGGATATGTGCAGCGAAAGTATCAATCGCATACGAAGCTGGTTGACAGGAGCTGGGCTCGAGCTAGCGGCACACAAGACCGAAGTTGTACTGGTCAGCAGTCGCAAAAGAGTGGAAACTGCCAATATAAAGATCGGCAGCGTCACCATTGCGTCAAAGAGGGCGATAAGATATCTTGGTGTCATGATAGACACAAGATTAACTTTCCGCGAGCACTTAGAATATGTGCATAAAAAAGGCAGCTGATTCTTGTAGAGCTCTCTCGAGAATCATGCTTAACACGCGGGGACCTAAACAGCAACGACGTCTCCTCTTAATGAGCGTCATTAGGTCTGTCATCCTCTATGCTGCGCCAATATGGGCAAGAGCGATGGCAACGCCGAGCTACAGCCGAGGCATTTGCGCGATCTACAGGCTGAGCGCAATCAGAGTCAGCTGCGCTTTCAGGACTATCTCCGATGACGTGGCGCTCGTCATAGCCGGTATGGTGCCACTGGAGTATTTGGTCGCCGAAGCCGTGGAGCGGAATTCGCACGGGCCTACGCGACTCAACGCTGTCAGGGCGAACAGCATCGCACGATGGCAAAGAAGGTGGAAAAGCTCAGCTAAAGGGCGGTGGACGCACAAGCTCATCCCGGAGCTTGAACCATGGGTTAACCGCAAACATGGCGAGGTTAACTTCTACCTTACGCAGATCCTCTCGGGTCATGGATGCTTTCGGAGCTATTTGAAGCGCTTTGGCCACGAGGAATCTGACGAGTGCCCCTGGTGCGAGCGAGGGCATGTGGAAGACGCCAACCACATTCTTTTCGAATGTGGACGGTTCCTGGAGGAGAGGCGTCGTCTGGAAGAGGCAGTGGGCCGCTCCATCAGAGCGGACAACTTAGTCAACGCCATGCTGGAATCGGAGGAAGCTTGGGAACTAACAAGCACCTTCGCGGCCACGGTGATGATGGAGCTCCGCAGAGTCGAGCGACTTAGAAGACGAGCTGTCCCAGGCTAAGGTAGCGCATAGTGCTTGCGAAGCAATGCTTTACGGCCGTCCCGCAAGCACCGCGCGAATTTTGTTTTGAGTTCTTTATTTTTGAAATTAAATAACAAGGTTCAACTTCTTCCATTAAGTCTCAGATTAGAACTGACTTTATTCAAATGCTGCTAGCCTATTCGAGCGACATAGCATGTTTCTTTTTATTTCACAATGTTGCTAGATATTTCTGGCGCCAGCTTAGTAGCATAGCTATTTTCTTCATAATTTTAATTTCACAATGTTGCTAGACATTTCATCATCACAAACATGCAACATTTAGTTATGGACTTTTTCTCATAGTGATGACAAATCGCTTAAAATTATGCTTATATCGATTACATAAATACATACATAACTTCTCCCTCATTTAAATAAGAATTCTCCTGAATTCTGTGTTGTTATTAATTTTCTTATTAAAGGTAATATATAAGGTAGGTATTACTTATAATTATTGTTTTGAGTAATGAGTAGTAACTTTGATTATTTATTTATATTCTTTGATTAATTATGATAGTTTTCTTTTTTTTTTTTTTTTTTTCAGTTAAATATAAAAAAATATATTTTTGATTTCATTTTGAATACTTATAAGGATTGCTGTTTGTCAGAAACAAATATTTAAAAGAAATAAAATTATCAACATTTGTTAATATATTTGATTTGCTCTGCTATGCTTCAGAAAGAGCGAATTTTGTTTTGGTTAAGTATTTGATGAGTCTTCAATTCTGTTATCATTCTTGTCTTCTGTAAATTTGTAAACACGTTTTATATTTGCTGGGTTAATATTCTTAAGTTTAGCTTTTTTAAACTTTGGTACTTCTTTGTGTCTGACTGCTTTATAATTTTTAATAAACCCCTCTTCTCTTTCTTCTTCATAATTTTCTCTGTTTCGGTTGTTCTTATCCAGCATCTTGATTTTAGTGGTTTCTATATTATTCTTAATGATTTTTAAATCTATTTTATTATTTTGCGCTTCAAAAGGTGTACCTGTCGTTATAATTTCTTACTGCCCTTTGCATAATTTGTTTTACTGATATGTTTTCTGTTTCTGTATTATGTATTATCCTAAACTTTTCTGCCAATGAGTTATGCAGTCTTTCTACATCTGCATTGCCTGTATGGCTGTTTGGTTTTGTTAAATGTAATTCAATATTTTCTCGGCTTAATAGTTCTTTAATTCTTATTGAATTAAATTCATTGTCAGCTACAATCTTATTTGGTTTGCCTATTTTTGTAAAATGATTTTCAATCTGCTCTACGATGGTTATATGGTTTCTATCGTTTAGTGGGTAAACGGCTGCAAATTTCGAAAATTTATCTATAATAGTCAAAAAATATGTGTTTTTTATTACGTATGTGTCTATATGTATTATTTGGTTTTTATCCGATGGAGTTTCTGTTTTAACAAATTTGTTTCTAACTGGGTTTCTATCATATTTGACTTCTTTGCAAAAGTCGCATTGGTTGATCACTGTCTGTATTAATTCTAATAACTTAGGGTAAAATATTTTATTTTTTATTTTGTTGTACGTCTCTTGAATACCTGAATGCATACTCTCTTGTACATGGTAAATAGATATTTGTTTTACAGCTTCCGTTTCAGTTTCTATATCTTGAGCTCTATGTGTGCATTTAGTGAATTCTATTTGTTTGTTGTTAGAGTATAATTGAATTAATTTTTCTTGCACTATATTATATTCTTGATCCGGTAGATCTGAATATATACCTACTTTTCCTTTGTTTAAGTATTTCATAAAAATTTTTTCCATTGTTGGGAAGTCGTGTTTTGCTATGAAAATTATTCTTTTTCCATGAATCGTTTTACACTCTTCTGTTTTGCCATTTGTTATTATTATTTGTGTTTTATATTTATTTACTATTTCTTCCTTTATTAGAAAATGATCCTGTAAATTTTCTTCTGCTGAATGTATAGTTGCTGCTAACGAATAGTTATCTTCTTCAATATTTGTTATTATGTTTATGTCTGATATATTGTTATTGTTATCTTGCTGTGGGTCAAAATCATTACCTTTTATTCTGCTTAAGAAATCGGCTACTCTGTTTTCTCTTCCTCTTAAGTAATCTATATCAAACTGATATTCTCCTTGTTTTAGCAACCATCTTTGATGCCTTGGCGAAATATCTTTCCCTTTATGTTTTGAATATAAGAATTTTATCGCTTGGTGATCTGTTAATAGTTTGAATTTTCTTCCGTAGAGATATGGTCTAAAATAGTTTACACTCCATAGTATTGCTAAAAATTCTTTATCTGTTGCTGAATAATTTTTCTCATGATTGTTCAACGTTCTTGACGCAAAACAAATTGGATGCCCTTCTTGAGAAAGAACCGATCCTATGGCATAATTTGAAGCGTCAGTTGTAAGCGTGAATGGTTTTTCAAAGTTAGGGAATCTTAATATAGGATGTGAACAAATAAGTTGCTTTAACTTTTCAAATGCTTCGATGAAAGTTGGATCTTTTGTATTTATTTTAGTATTTTTCTTTAAATATTTTGTTATGGGTTGTGCTAATTTTGCGTAATCTTTAATAAATTTTCTGTAGAAACCTGTTATGCCTAAAAAACTTTTTATCTCCTTTTCTGTTTTTGGTAAAGGTAACTTTTCTATTATGGCTATTTTGTTTGGATTTGGTTTAATACCTTCTTTGGTTAAGATATGACCTAAAAATTCTGTCTCCTTCTTCATGAAGTTACATTTATCGATTTGAATCTTCAAATTCTTATCCTCTAATACTTTAAATATTTCGTTGATGGCTTGAACATGCTCTTGCAACGATGTACTAAAAATAAGTATATCGTCCAAATATACGACACATTTTTTGTTAATAAAGTCTCTTAAGATTTCATTCATTAGTCTTTGAAAAGTGGCGGGGGCATTTTTCAACCCAAATGGCATTCTAATAAATTCATATAAGCCATGCGGCGTAACAAAAGCAGTTTTCTTTCTGTCTTCCTCTTTTACTAAAATTTGATGGTAGCCTTTTGCTAGATCTATTGTTGTGAAGTACTGGGCTCTTCCGAGTTTATCAAGAATTGAATTAATATTAGGAATAGGAAATTTATCGTCGATGGTTATTTCGTTGAGTTTTCTATAATCTATTACAATACGAAATTTTTGTTGTTTTGAATTGTCTAACTTTTTTGGTATTACTAAAAGTGGGCTCGAATATCTTGAATTGCTTTTTCTAATAATTCCCTGTTCTTCCATTTCTTTTATCTGTTTTCTCACTTCTTCCTCATGCTGTGGTGGGTATCTATATAGCTTTGAATTAAGTTGTTCATCTGTAGTTGTCCGTATTTCATGTTCTATTTCGGTTGTACTAGTTAGTTTATCTCCTTCTTTAAAAAAGAGTTTACTATATCGTTTTATAATTTTCTTAACTTCAATTACCTCTTGTGTATTTAAATGATCTAATGCCAAGCTATCATATTTATCTATAGTACTCTCTAATGCACAGATTTCTTCATATTGATATGGCTTATTTATTATACGGTTTTCTTTGTGATTTAATGTTAAACTGTATTTTTCAATGTTAATAACTGCACTCAAAAATTGTAGAAGGTCTATACCTATAATAAAGTTATACTTCCTTCCCTTTAGTGGGGCTAACTTCCAGCGGACTCTAGCGTTGTTTGGTAAATTGAATTCTCTAGGTGCTGTTGTATGAATTTCATACTCTATTATGTCCTTACTATTAATTGTGCTATATGATATGGGTTTATTCAGCTTAATCTTTGTGTGCCCATTAATTTGGTTGTTTACTAGACTTAAACTTGCTCCTGTATCTATTAATGCTATATATCTATGTTTATCGATGTTAAGTTCTAATAATGGTAGGCATTCCGAGGCTGCTTCATAAAAAAAACTGTATTATTAACCTCTGCCTGGTCGTAGTCATTTTTTGTTTCTTGGGAACTGTTTGTATCTTGCTTGGTTTCTAGGTTTTCTATTTCCATGGGTTCTGAATTCCTTGACCTATACTGTTTTGACTGTTGTGAAATTGTTTGCTGATTGTTTTGGTTAGGGTGACTCTGTCCTGAATTGTGTTGAGTATAATCTTGTCTGTACTGACCTGAGTTGTTTCTGTAAAATTGTTGCTGATTGTTTTGGTTATTGTTTTGACCACTTTGTGGTTGATAATAAGATTGCTTGTTCTTGTTATAATTTTGTTGATAATATTGTTGCTTTTTGTTATAATTTTGTTGTTGGGTATTTTCGTTTTTGTAATTATTATTTTTCTTGCTAAACTCAGCCTCAGCGTTATACCTATTGGGTTTACTTTTCTTATATTGAAATCTAATACAACTATTTTCGTATCTACGTAACATCATTATTTTTAGAATATCATTTAAATTTCGTTCTTCGTATATTTTATCAAGTAAAGTGCCTTGAGTCATTTCTTTAGCTGCATTTACTAGTAAACTTTCTACGTTACTTAAATCTATAAAATTATCGTTTTGATGGTAAACTCTTAATTCGTCAGTTTTATACTTAATATTTTGTAGTTCTGCTGCAAGTTCGCTTACTGTGTCTACTTTTAACTCATAAATTTTACGGTAAATTTGATGGGGTTCCGTGTCCGGTCGATACCTCAGCTTTAGCGTTGACTTGATTAGCTGCCAGTTGTCTGGTTCCGGTATATTGATAACTACATCCTTCGCCTGTCCTTGGATTGTCTTGTTGAAGATTGTCCTAGTGGCCTCTCGTCTTAGTCCAGAGTCCTCCACTCCTTGGAGAAGGTACTCCACGCTGCTGAAGAACGAGTTAATTGATATATCACCTGTTCCCGTGAACGTTGCCAAATAATTGATGTTTTGAAACAATCGTTCCTTCTGAGCCGCATTGATGTTTCCTTGAAGCGTGACGTAAGCTTGATGTAGCTCCTCTAGTTGCTGCTCCTTGTTGATCAACTGCTCATATAATTGCTGCGCTGGCATTTGTGGGTTAGCTTGTGCCATCCTGCTTTTGTCGTAATATGCTGCTCTCTTTTCTTTTCTGGTTGCCAGCGTTGAGATGTACTTTTTTTTTTCGATTTATAAAAATTGTCAACTTATTTTTAGTTTGACTTTTATTTTATAATGATCGATTTATAAATTTGTCGACTTATTTTTAGTTCGTATTTATCACAGAATCCTTTTTAAAAAAAGGATCCTACCGGCTGCGCCAATTTTGTTTTGAGTTCTTTATTTTTGAAATTAAATAACAAGGTTCAACTTCTTCCATTAAGTCTCAGATTAGAACTGACTTTATTCAAATGCTGCTAGCCTATTCGAGCGACATAGCATGTTTCTTTTTTATTTCACAATGTTGCTAGATATTTCTGGCGCCAGCTTAGTAGCATAGCTATTTTCTTCATAATTTTAATTTCACAATGTTGCTAGACATTTCATCATCACAAACATGCAACATTTAGTTATGGACTTTTTCTCTTAGTGATGACAAATCGCTTAAAATTATGCTTATATCGATTACATAAATACATACATAACTCGCGCTATCCTAGCCACCACGCAACTTGCAATTTGTTTAATTTTGTCAATAAATGAATATAAAAAAAAAAAAACATACACATATACACACACACACATACACATACACAAACATATATACACACATACACAAACACATACACACACAAGCATAAACACGCATGGGCGCAGTGTGCGCTTACTATGAGAACTTAATTGTTTAATAACTTTTTTTGTGGACATACGATCTTCATGAAACTTTCAGATTTTGATTATAACATAGATATGCATGTAAAGCACAAGCCTCTAGTATTTGAAATAAGCCTTTTACAAAAGGGATGGTGAGGGGGTGAATATAGGGGTGGGGGGTAAATTTTAACAAAAACCGAGATTGTATAAATTGCATATAAGCATACATTAAAAATTTGGAGACTCTAGCAATAAAGGTGTAGAAGATATATTTTTATCACTGGTTTTCGATAAGGTTTTTTATCAATAAAAAAAGATCGGGATGATTTATCGATTTTTAATGATAAACTCGATATCCGCGCTGTAATTACGAACATTTAAAAAAAAAATTTGAAGTCTCTAGTTCTTATATCTTCGGAAATCGACGCGTTCATACATACGGACAGACGGACGGACGGACAGACGGACAGGGCTATATCGACTCAGCTCGTCACCCTGATCAAGAATATATATACTTTGTGGGGTCTGCCACGCCTCCTTCTGCCTGTTACATACATTTCAACAAAACCATTATACCCTGATTTCCCATTGAAAATGGGTATAAAAAATCACTATATCTTCAGATCCGATTTGCCACGCCCCTAATAGGCGTAGACTTATAAATTGTCTTTTGACTTTATAGAATCATAACATTAGCTGACGTGCAAAATTTCAGCATTCTAGGTTTACAACTTTAGGAGATACAGTTTTAGCCGATTTACCACGCCCCCAATAGACGGAGATATATCCGCCATAGTTCGTGATCGTGGGTGGTCGACGCGGACCTACGTACCAAATTTCAGCTTTCTAGCTCTTCAACTAACATGATTTCTGGTATATCGGAAAATGCATTTTCCGATTTGCCACGCCCCTAGTGGGCGGATCGGGAAAATTTTAACACTTTATAGATCGGAGATATACACGAGTATGTGTTCCAAAATTCAAGTCTCTAGCTTCAATTGCGCCGAAATAGATTGCGTTCATACGGACAGACGGACGGACAGCAAGACGGACATTGCACAAAACCAATATACTGATTCACTTTCGTGAATGAGTATAAAAAGGAAAAATAAATAAATAAAGCAAAAAAAGAAATATAAAAAAAAGAAAAAAAAAATATATATATATATAATTTCATTTTATTATTGCAAAAACAAACAAACAAAAACAAAGCAAAATAATATTATTTATTATTGCACCACTAATGAAATATTTCTATTTCTTCTTCACTGCAATTCACACAAATGTACATACTTGATACTTGATAAGTATAATTGCGAGAATAGTTATGCGTATGCAAGCTAATGCATATGCTGTACTCACCCATGCCCACTGCAACAACTGGATGGCGCCACAGACGGGAGGGGGTCAGACAGCTGGACTGGCTGTTCTTCCCCCCTCTCCAACACTACACTTGACGACGATCAGCAGATGAGAACTGCAGCCCGATGCCCCATCCCAATTGGACCCTCATGGATTCCAGCGATTACCTGAAAAGAGAAGAAAAAAAGAGAGAGAATTAGTAAATAATCTATGTAAATTGTATTTATGTTAGCTGTTAAGTCTTGCAGTTTTGTTTTGTTTCGTAGTCTTTTGATTTCACATATCTCACTTCTGCATGGCGCCTGCGTGTGACCATCGTCGGATAGGTCAATACGCTAAAAAATGCTGAAAAAAATACTAGAAAACTGTAGGCAAATTGGCATAACCACTGACCAGAGAACACATAGACTAGACATGTAGTACAAAGTTTTTCAACACCGAAAAATCTGTCTCCTAGGGCCTATCAATTTCGTATTTGCTCGGCTCTTCACTTTTTAGGTTCGGGCTACGAAAATATGCGAAAGTACAATCATTCCGCTTCATGCGCTCGACCGAGATGGTCAAATGTTGAATAAAATATTGAGCATAGAGATGCTCAATTTTTGTTCTTGCTCTCTCGTTCTCTCTGCTCTCTGCTCTCTCAATATGTATATGTAGGAGATTGAATTATTAATTTGAAGTTGGCGCCTAAAGAGGCAGACAGTGTTGTATAACACTTGAGACAATGTACAACACAGTAACAGGGTTGCTGTACAGACGGGAAAGTGTGGTGGTAAGTCGATGGACCGATATATCGCCAGTGCGACTCTGTTTTGTGGTGGTCGGTCGAGTGGTGGAAGCGTGGCTTCACTCTCTTTCCGGTGATGGTGAACGACAGCGACACGCAACAACAGAAACGCGCTACACTTTTAAATCTGTAAATATGAATGGCATCAGCGATGAAAATCGCGCTGCGACATCAGAAGTGGGATCTGCTCAGCCTCCCAATCTTGACATCACATCGCTTTTAGCGCAGAACGGGAGTCTCATGGAAATAATTAAAAAATTGACGACACCTGAAAGTTCTGTGGAGAAAAAAAAACAAAACAAGTGACGCTCCCGAAATTCAACCCAGATGGCGATGGTACGGACGCTTCGGCATGGTGCACTACGGTGGATTTGGTCATGGCGGACAACACGGTCGAAGGCAGCGAACTAGTGATGGCATTGAGCAAGGCTCTGGAAGGTAGCGCTTCGCAGTGGCTGTCACAAGTGTGCTACGCTGGCATTACTTGGACGCAGTTCAAGGATTTGTTCACTGCACGATTCATCGGAGTTGAGACCAATGCAGCTGTTCTCTTAAACGTCTTACATGGCCGACCCAAGAAGGGAGAAGGTCCCGCTGAATATGGGACTCGCATCGTCACGCTGCTCTTGTCAAAGTGGAAGTCTACAAATCTGGAAGAGATTGCAGTGTCGTTAACGTTGGCACACATGGCTCAACTGGATGACAAATTGTCACGCTGGATCTTCACTGAAAACGTCAAGTCACTCAATGAGCTACAACAACAACTACATGCGCATGCTTTCAAAAAGCGCAACTTGGATGGCGAGACGTGTGCTACTCAGGAGCATAAGAAGCCCAAGCTTTTGAACCAGATGAAGTGCAACTTCTGCGGAAAGGTTGGCCACAAGTACGCCGAATGTCGATCCAGACTGGAGAAGAGCAAGAACATGGGAAGGAATCACAATGGAGGCACTACGGCTGGACCAAAGGACCGGGCTGGCATAAGATGCTTCAAGTGCGACGAACCAGGACATTTCGCCTCATCTTGCTCCAAGGGCCGAGCTGGTGGAAGCGGCCAGGTTTATGAGAAGCGTGTGGACATTTGCACAATAGCTCCCCCGTCTGGAGTTATTAATCTGTCCGGTGAGTCTGTTCCGTTTTGCTTCGATTCTGGTGCAGAATGTTCCTTAGTGAAGGAGAGCAAAGCTGATAAATTTAAGGGGAAACGTATTAATAACATTGTAAAGTTAAATGGAATTGGCAATGACTCAATATGTAGCATCCAGCAAATTTTGGCTAATATAACCATTGAACAGTATTGCTTTGAGATATTATTACATGTCGTCTTGGATAGATTTTTGAATTATGATGTGCTGATTGGCCGTGAAATTCTTGGTCAGGGCTTCGGTGTTTTAATAGACGCTGCCAGGTTTCAGATGTATAAAACCAAAGAGGTGAAGGTTGTAAATAAAACAGGATACGAAGACATTATAAGTTCAAGTAGCCATATTAACGAACATGATAAGATGACACTGATAAATATTTTGAAATTGTATAGTGACTCCTTTATTGACGGAATTCCCTAAGACACGGGTTACCACAGGGCAATTGGAGATTAGATTGATTGACCCGCAAAAGACAGTACAACGGCGCCCGTACAGACTAAGTGAAGATGAGAAAGACCGAGTGCGACAAAAAATTGATGAATTACTAAAAGCAAATGTCATACAGCCAAGTTGTTCTCCTTTCGCTAGTCCGATGATGTTGATTAAAAAGAAAAACGGTACTGATCGTCTTTGTGTGGACTATCGTATGCTAAATGATAACACCGTGGCAGACAAATATCCGTTGCCCCTTATTTCAGACCAGATTGCTAGACTTCGTGGTGCAAGATATTTCTCATGTGTTGATATGGCAAGTGGCTTTTATCAAATCCCTGTGCATGTGGACTCAATAGAGCGAACAGCCTTTGTAACGCCTGAAGGGCAATATGAATTTTTGACAATGCCTTTCGGTCTTAAAAATGCACCGTCAGTGTTTCAGCGGGGCTATAATCAAGGCTTTGGGAACATTAGCAAATACTATTGCTATTGTTTACATTGATGATGTTTTGATTGCAGCCGAAACTAAGGAAGAAGCATTGAGTCGTTTGCAGATCGTGTTGGAAGCTTTAATTAAAGCCGGTTTCTCGTTTAACATAAACAAATGCTCCTTTCTCAGAACAAGTATTGAGTATCTTGGGTTTGAAATTAGTGATGGAAAAATCAGGCCGAATGTGCGTAAAATCCAAGCTTTGGTAGGGTTACCACCGCCACAATCCGTGACACAGTTAAGACAATTTATTGGGTTATCTTCATATTTCCGACAATTCGTCCCCAAATTCTCAGAAATGTTAAAGCCTTTGTACCAACTCACGTCAAAGAATAATACGGAGTTCATTTGGAAATCAGAACATGAACAAATTCGGTTAAGAGTAATAAATATCCTAACGCAAGAACCAGTATTAATCATATTTGACCCAAAGCATGCACTAGAATTGCATACAGACGCAAGTGCAATAGGCTATGGAGCGATATTGTTACATAAGATAGATAATAACCCTCATGTTGTTGAGTATTACAGTAAATGCACTTCTCCTGCTGAATCTAGATATCATTCGTATGAATTAGAAACTCTAGCAGTAGTTAACGGTATTAAACATTTCCGTCATTATTTGCAGGGACGCAAATTCGTCGTTTACACAGACTGTAATTCTCTGAAATCTAGCCGTACTAAGTTGGATTTAACTCCCAGAGTACATAGATGGTGGGCATTTCTGCAATCCTTTGATTTTGATTTAGAGTACAGGAAAGGCGATCGAATGGCGCATGTTGATTGTTTGTCACGGAATCCAGTATCAGAGAAAATTAAAAATGCCATCAAAATACCAGAAATGCAAGTAAATTTGGCAGAGGTGACTGATAATTGGTTGTTATCTGAACAACAGCGTGACCCGGAGATATGTGACCTAATAACAAAATATAAAAACAATGAATTGCCAGATAGTCTAGGGAGGACTTATGAATTGCGAAAGGGAATATTGCATAGGAAGATTCAACGAAATGGAAGAACAAAATGTTTGCCGGTAATTCCGAGGGGCTTTAGATGGGCTGTAATAAATCACGTACACGAAAGTATCATGCATCTCGGATGGGAAAAGACTTTAGATAAAGTATATAGTTACTATTGGTTTGAACATATGTCAAAGTATGTGCGTCAATTTGTGGACAATTGCATTACTTGTAAAATATCTAAGGCTCCTGTAGGAAAAGAGCAAGTGGAATTGCATCCAATTCCCAAGATAGAAATCCCGTGGCACACCATACATATTGATATAACTGGTAAATTAAGCGGGAAAAGTGATTTGAAGGAATACGTAATCGTTCTAATAGATGCTTTTACAAAGTTTGTGTATTTTTACCATACTTTGAATTTAGATACCGAAAATTGTATCAAAGCAGTGAAATCAGTTGTATCAATATTTGGTTTACCCACTAGGATAATAGCAGATCAAGGTCGTTGTTTTGCAAGTTCAGGTTTTCGTGAATTCTGTTCCTCTCAAAGAATCAATTTACACTTAATTGCAACGGGGGCTTGTAGAGCCAATGGACAAGTAGAACGTGTGATGAGCACACTGAAAAATATGCTAACTGCAGTTGAAACTAGTCAGAGATCATGGCAGGATGCGTTGGCAGAAGTTCAATTGGCTATGATATGAGACTGCACTGTAACAGATGGACTTGTTATGGCGGGAGTCTAATGATATGAGACTGCACTGTAACAGATGGACTTGTTATGGCGGGAGTCTAATGATATGAGACTGCACTGTAACAGATGGACTTGTTATGGCGGGAGTCTAATGATATGAGACTGCACTGTAACAGATGGACTTGTTATGGCGGGAGTCTAATGATATGAGACTGCACTGTAACAGATGGATTTGTTATGGCGGGAGTCAGAATATGTGATGAAACTTTGTGAAAAGAAAACTGTAAAAGTCTGAAAAGTAATAAGTACGAAGAAAGAGAAAACGAATTGTACAATAAGCTTAATGGACTAAGCTAAAGATTGTGAACCTATTATAAGGAAAAGAATGTGAAATACAAATGTGAAAAAAAAAAAAAAGAGAAAATAAATGGAAATGTGACTATGTGTCCGAAATCACACAGGGACGTGTGACTGGTCAGGTAGGCCGTGTAGGAGATTGAATTATTAATTTGAAGTTGGCGCCTAAAGAGGCAGACAGTGTTGTATAACACTTGAGACAATGTACAACACAGTAACAGGGTTGCTGTACAGACGGGAAAGTGTGGTGGTAAGTCGATGGACCGATATATCGCCAGTGCGACTCTGTTTTGTGGTGGTCGGTCGAGTGGTGGAAGCGTGGCTTCACTCTCTTTCCGGTGATGGTGAACGACAGCGACACGCAACAACAGAAACGCGCTACACTTTTAAATCTGTAAATATGAATGGCATCAGCGATGAAAATCGCGCTGCGACATATATGTATGTATGCATGTGAGCACAAGCAGCAGCTCACGAAAATTGAAATTTCTTCGCGTTAGACTGCCGTTTCTTCCCTTACGTGAAGTGTATTCCGAACTCTTCAAGCCGTTTGCCATGCGTTTTCGTTATTATTTGTGGGAAGGGTATGAAAGCGTTAGTGCGCATAATGAAAATGTTTTCGCGATTAGCATGCATACACACTCTCGCTTGCGACATGTACTATGAGCATTTGTATGCCTGTGTGCGAAGCTCTTGCCGCCTGTAGCAATTTTACAGTCCAGCATTTGTATTTCGTCGATCTTGTGAAGTCCTTATATATATATGTATGTATGTATGTATATACATTTGATTGTGTGTACGCATGGGACATGAACATTGGCGTGTGCCTACCTCAACTTGGAATTGGTTGAACGATTTAGGGTTTTAATTGAAGATGCGCGCTTGTATTTAAGTACCTTTTATTTTCTATTAACTGTTGAAGGTTTTTCTTAAATGAAACACGGTATATGTAGGCGCAACGCAAAAAGTTTATTTAACACAATATTCAGTAACAAGTACACTTCTTCACGTACCGCGACGATTTGAACTTAACTAACCGAGCCGACACACTGACATTGATCTTACACAATGAACTTACTGAATGAACTTTGGCTCGACTTACAGCACGCTTATATACCTACTTCTACTGCATATCGAATGTTCTGGATGTCTCCTTATGCTTCTATATTTGCGTCTATTTCATAATCCAGAACATTCGGTTTCTTATTCTAGAGACAAATGTGCGATCAGCCGACGACTGTGTTTACCGTTAGCTCAAATGCTCACTTGATGATGAGTTTTTCGAGATCAATCCTCAACACCCTCCCTAAAACTCAACATCTCTATAACAAATTTGTCCCTTATTCCTCATTCCCAATTTCTCTCTTAGATACAAAAATCTGGGCTTTGGCAAAGCTTTAGTAAAAATGTCAGCGATCTGCTCTTCACTCTTTACATACCTTACATCTATCTCATCTTTCTCAAATAAATCGCGTACAAAATGATATTTAACATCTATATGTTTGCTTCGTTGATGAAATTCAGGATTTTTGATTAGCTTAATCGCACTTATATTATCTATAAACAAGATGTAGTTACTTAAATTAATGTTACAATCAAAAAACAATTTCTTTAGCCATATCATTTCCTTACTTGCTAGAGCTGCACTTACATATTCGGCTTCTGTTGTTGATAAAGCTACACATTGTTGTTTTTTACTTTGCCACGTTATTGCAGCATTCGCATATTTACACAAAATTCCAGATGTAGATTTCCGAGTTTTCTTATCACCTGCATAATCAGCATCACTATATGTCTCAAAAATATTATTATTTTTACTGTATAAAATTCCCAAATCCATCGTTCCTTTCAAATAACGAAATATTCTCTTAACTAACGTCCAGTGATGCTGCTTCGGGTTTTCTAGCTCTCGGGAAACTACATTAACAGAAAAACTTATATCTGGCCTTGAAACAACTTGTAAAAACATTAAATTTCCTATTGCTTCGCGGTAAGGTGCATTACAATTATTTTGTTCAGATACATTTTCATCAGACTTTAACGCTTCATTATAATTTAAAGGCAAGCTTTGTGTAATAAATGTAACAGGGCAATCATAAAAATCTGGCATACGAATCTGTGATCTATCTCGCAATCGCCGACCCATTTCACTATTATTATGTTCAGTTGATTCATCTTCAATTTTATTATTTTCGTATTCACTTTCATTAGTCTCACTTTCAGAATTGTCAACTAAAATTTCAGGCCTTTTAAACTGAGCTGTAAAGTTTTCTGGCTTAAAACATACATCTCTACTTATAATTACATCTCTCATATTTGGAACATATACACGATATCCTTTGCAATTTTCAACGTATCCTACTATAAATCCTTTAATAGACTTTTTATCTAATTTTCTCCTTTTTTCTTTTGGTACATGTACAAAACATTCAGTCCCGAAAATTTTAAGATTTCCGATATCTGGCTCTTTCTTGAACCACAACTCATATGGAGTTTTATTCCCATGTTTTGTTGGACCTGTGCGGTTAATTACATAAACTGCAGTGTTTACTGCTTCTGCCCATAGAAATAATGGTAACTCAGAATTAGAATGCAACATTGATCGTGCAGCTTCAATAATAGTTCTATTCTCACGTTCCGCAACTCCATTCTGTTCAGGTGTATAAGGAGCATTAACAATATGTTTTATTCCCTTCTTATTAAAGAACAATTTAACTTCTTTATTAATATATTCTCTACCCCCATCGCTGTGAATTTCTTTAATGTTTTCATGAAATTGATTCTGAATTGCCTGAATAAAAATTTGGAGTTTTTCAAATACTTCTGACTTATGACGTATAAAATAAACTTCCCGATAACTTGAATAATCATCTTTAAAGCTAACAAAATACAACTTTTTACCAATAGACTCTACCTCTATCGGACCGCAAACATCAGTATGAATTATCTCTCGTGTCTTTGTTGCACGGTCAATATTTTTGTGAAATGTTAGCCGATGCTGCTTCCCATAAGCACATCCTTCACAAAAGAAATCATTTTCTAGAAAATCAATATTCTTATTTTTCAAATAATCGCGAACATGTCGAACGTTTTGATGACAAAACCTCTCGTGCCATACTTGTAAAGAATCACTTTCTTTCGATTCTATTTTTCTTGTTAAATTACACAATTTTGGCATCAAAACATTCGCATCTAGTTTTAATAAGTTTCCGAACCTAGAACCCGTTGCAATTATTTTATTATCACGTCTCAACAAACACTGTGTTCCTTTATTTTCAATAAGACAATCAACACCCCTTTTTGCAGCTGACATAATAGAAAATAAATTGTAAACTATTTCCGGAACATACAAAACATTAAACATTGTCGTCGCCCTTTTATTATTATTGACATAAGTTTCAATATCAATATTACCTTTTCCGTGCGCCGTGATATATTTACCGTTACCTACGCCTATCCTCAGGGGCTCCAAAAATTCTTCATAAGTAGAATACCAATCTCGACGCCTTGACATGTGATCAGAAGCTCCTGAGTTGATCACCCACACGTCATCTTCTCTGCCGTCCCTGCTCGCAATCAATCCTTTCCTCGATGATTCACCCGATTCTCCTTGATTATTTTCCGCTTGACTTCCTGCATTTCTCCTTTGGTGACAGGTGTTGCTCTTGTGGCCTTTCTTCTTGCATATATAACACCTGTAGCAGTCCTTCTTCAGATGTCCCATCACGCCGCAGTTATAGCACTTCATAATTTTCTTCTTATTTTCATGTTCTCTTTTATTTTTTCCGTTGCCGGCGACTAACGCTGTTGACTCTTCAGGTACCACTTCTTGTTCTTTTGACCGCATTTCTTCTGTCATTAAACGAGTCGTCAAATTGTTCAATGTTCTTTTGCTGTCTTCGACCGAATCCCACGCACTATGAAAATAGTTAAACTTTTGAGGCAAGGATGACAGGATTCGCGACATTAACATTGTTTCAGGCACAGCACTTCCAAGATTTTTCATCTTGCTCCACAAAACTTCCAACTTTGAAATATTGTAGTCCACACTCTCACTTTCAATCCATTTGAAATCAAAAAACTGTTTCTGAATAGCCGATAAATTTTCTTCTGATTTCATATCATACACTGAGTTCAATTTTATCCACATTTCTCTTGCTGTTTTGCAGCTCACAATCAATTCCATCGGTCTTCTCTCGATAGAATGAATAATTATTTTCCTTGCAGTCTTATCAGCTTTCAAGAACCTTTTCGAGTCTCTCTCGTATGTTGCAGACTCCTGTGTCGGACACGTCAAACTACCTTCACAAACGGCAAGAACATCGTCGTCTTCTTCCAATAGCGTACGAATCATAAAACACCACAAATGCCAATTGTCTTTGTCGCGTAATCGTTCAATTCTCATATTTAATGGCTCCATTTTCATTGTCTTTATTTAGTTACAAATTTGCCACTAATTCACTTTTTGTACTTGCACTCGATTTCACACTACATTACACGTTTAGCACTGTCTGGGCCCATAACCTGTTGAAGGTTTTTCTTAAATGAAACACGGTATATGTAGGCGCAACGCAAAAAGTGTACACTTCTTCACGTACCGCGACGATTTGAACTTAACTAACCGAGCCGACACACTGACATTGATCTTACACAATGAACTTACTGAATGAACTTTGGCTCGACTTACAGCACGCTTATATACCTACTTCTACTGCATATCGAATGTTCTGGATGTCTCCTTATGCTTCTATATTTGCGTCTATTTCATAATCCAGAACATTCGGTTTCTTATTCTAGAGACAAATGTGCGATCAGCCGACGACTGTGTTTACCGTTAGCTCAAATGCTCACTTGATGATGAGTTTTTCGAGATCAATCCTCAACATTAACAATTAATAAAAACAGTTGTTTTAAATAGGAATCTGTTTAATATTATTTCACTAATTTAATAAATATAAAAATAGAAAACATTAAATTTAATATAAACGTATTGAGGGAGAATTGAGTTTCGCGACGCATGCAGACAAAAGCCCATACTATAAATGTGTGTCTGCATGCTCGTCGCTCTTTTAGTCAGTTGTACTGTTCTTCAGTGGCTCTGTCAGTCAGTTGTATTGTTGCTTAGTGGCTCTGTCACTCAGTCATTTTGTCGCTCTGTCAGTCAGTTGTACTATTGTTCAGTGGCTCTGTCAGTCAGTTGTATTGTTGCTTAGTGGCTCTGTCACTCAGTCATTTTGTCACTCTGTCAGTCAGTCGTCCTGTTGTTTAGTGACTCTGTCACTCTGTCATTTCGTCGCTCTTTTAGTCAGTTTTATTGTTTTTCAGTGGCTCTGTCACTCTGTCATTTCGTCGCTCTGTCAGTCAGTCATCCTGTTGTTCAGTGGCTCTGTCACTTTGTCGCTCGGTCATTTCGTCGCTGTCAGTCAGTCGTCCTGTTGTTTAGTGGCTCTGTTACTCTGTCATTTCGTTGTACTGTTGTTCAGTGGCTCTGTCACTCTGTCATTTCGTCGCTCTGTCATGTTGTCGCTCTGTCATGTTGTCGCTCTGTCGTTTCGATCGAGTCACTTCTGTCGGTCCGTCGATCCGTTAAACACTTCACCTCACTGGACTGCATGATCTGCTGATCCCCACCGTGCCTGGACGACTGAAGAAATGCTGCAGCTGCTGCCCTTTATATAGGGCGACTGAGACTCAAATTCAAGATCGCACTCAAATTTTGAGCCCGTTGCATTTGAGCTTTAGTTGACCACTGGGAAGACTCTCTGCTGATGCATTCTAGCTTCTTTTTACTGAAATATAACTGACAAATGATTCAGTAGCTAAGTCACTCTGTCATTTCGTCGCTCTGTCAGTCAGTCGTCCTGTTGTTCAGTGGCTCAGCCTTTCTGTCATTTCGTCCCTCTGTCAGTCAGTCGTCCTGTTGTTCAGTGGCTCTGTCATTTCATCGCTCTGTCAGTCAGTCGTCCTGTTGTTCAGTGACTCTGTCATTCTGTCATTTTGTCGCTCTATCAGTTCGTTGTACTGTTGTTCAGTGACTCTGTTATTCTGTCATTTTGTCGCTGTCACTCTGTCACTATGTCAATCTGTCACTCGGTCATTTCGTCGTTCTGTCAGTTAGACGTCCTGTTGTTCACTGGCTCTGTCACTCTGTCAATCTGTCACTCGGTCATTTCGTCGCTCTGCCAGTCCGTCATACTGTTGTTCAGTGTTTCTGTCATTTCATTGCTCTGTCAGTCAGTTGTACTGTTGTTCAGTGACTCTGTCATTCTGTCATTTTGTTGCTTTGTCAGTCAATTGTACTGTTCGTCAGTGACTCTGACACTCTGTCACTATGTCAATCTGTAACTCGGTCATTTCGTCGCTCTGTCAGTTAGTCGTCCTGTTGTTCACTGGCTCTGTCACTCTGTCATTTCGTCGCTCTGTCAGTCAGTTGTATTGCTGTTCAGTAGCTCAGTCACTCTGTCATTTCGTCACTATGTCAGAAATGTTGTTCAGAGGCTCTGTCACTCGGTCATTTTGTCGCTCTGTCAGTCAGTCGTTCTGTTGTTCAGTGTCACTTTGTTGCTCGGTCATTTCGTCGCTCTGTCGGTCAGTCGTCCTGTTGTTCAGCGACTCGGTCACTTGGTCATTTCGTCGCTCTGTTAGTCAGTCATACTGTTGTTCAGAGGCTCTGTCACTCGGTCATTTCGTCGCTCTGTCAGTCAGTCGTTCTGTTGTTCAGTGTCACTTTGTCGCTCGGTCATTTCGTCGCTGTCAGTTAGTCGTCCGGTTGTTTAGAGGCTCTGTCATTTCGTTGTACTGTTGTTTAGTGGCTCTGTCACTCTGTCATTTCGTCGCTCTCTTAGTCAGTTGTACTGTTCTTTAGTGGCTCTGTCACTCTGTCAGGCCGTTGTACTGTTGTTCAGTGGCTCTATCACTCTGTCAGTCAGTTGAACTGTTGTTCAGCGGCTAGTCACTCTGTCATTTCGTCGCTCTGTCAGTCAGTTTTATTGTTTTTCAGTGGCTCTGTCACTCTGTCATTTCGTCGCTCTGTCAGTCAGTCGCCCTGTTGCTCAGTGACTCTGTCACTCTGTGAATCTGTCACTCGGTCATTTCGTCGCTCTGTCAGTCCGTCATACTGTTGTTCAGTGACTCTGTCACTTTGTTGCTCGTTCATTTCGTCGCTCTGTCAGTCAGTCGTCCTGTTGTTCAGCGACTCGGTCACTCTGTCAATCTGTCACTTGGTCATTTCGTCGCTCTGTCAGTCCGTCATACTGCTGTTCAGAGGCTCTGTCACTCGGTCATTTCGTCGCTCTGTCAGTCAGTCGTTCTGTTGTTCAGTGTCACTTTGTCACTCTGTCATTTCGTCGCTCTGTCATGTTGTCGCTCTGTCAGTGGCACTGTCGTTGCGATCGATTTGTTGCTCAATCACTTCTGTCGGTTCGTCGATCCGTTATACACTTCACTTCACTTCACTGGACTGCATGATCTGCTGATCCCCACCGTGCCTGGACGACTGAAGAAATGCTGCAGCTGCTGCCCTTTATATGGGGCGACTGAGACTCAAATTCAAGATCGCACTCAAATTTTGAGCCCGTTGCATTTGAGCTTTAGTTGACCACTGGGAAGACTCTCTGCTGCTGCTTTCTAGCTTCGTTTTACTGAAATATAACTGACAAATAATTCAGTGGCTCAGTCACTCTGTCATTTCGTCGCTCTGTCAGTCAGTTGTACTGTTGTTCAGTGCCTCTGTCATTCTGTCATTTTGTCGCTTTGTCAGTCAGTCGTCCTGTTGTTCAGTGGCTCAGTTATTTCGTCGCTCTGTCAGTCAGTATTCCTGTTGTTCAGTGACTCTGTCATTCTGTCATTTTGTCGCTCTGTCAGTCAGTTGTATTGTTGTTCAGTGGCTCTGCCACTCTGTCACTATGTCAGTCAGTTGTTCAGTGGCTCTGTCACTCTGTCATTTCGTCGCTCTGTCAGTCAGTCGCCCTGTTGTTCAGTAGCTCTGTCATTTCATCGCTCTGTCAGTCAGTCATACTGTTGTTCAATGACTCTGTCATTCAGTCATTTTGTCGCTCTGTCAGTCAGTTGTAGTGTTGTTCAGTGACTCTGTCATTCTGTCATTTTGTCGCTTTGTCAGTCATTCGTCATGTTGTTCAGTGGCTCTGTTATTTCGTCGCTCTGTCTGTCAGTCAGTATTCCTGTTGTACAGTGACTCTGTCATTCTGTCATTTTGTCGCTCTGTCAGTCAGTTGTACTGTTGTTCAGTGACTCTGTCATTCTGTCATTTTGTCAGTCAGTCGTCCTGTTGTTCAGTGGCTCTGTTATTTCGTCGCTCTGTCTGTCAGTCAGTATTCCTGTTGTTCAGTGACTCTGTCATTCTGTCATTTTGTCGCTCTGTCAGTCAGTTGTATTGTTTTTCAGTGGCTCTGTCACTCTGTCATTTCGTCGCTCTGTCAGTCAGTCGCCCTGTTGCTCAGTGATTCTGTCACTCTGTGAATCTATCACTCGGTCATTTCGTCGCTCTGTCAGTCCGTCATACTGTTGTTCAGTGACTCTGTCACTTTGTGGCTCAGTCACTCTGTCATTTCGTCGCTCTGTCAGTCAGTCGCCCTGTTGTTCAGTAGCTCTGTCATTTCATCGCTCTGTCAGTCAGTCATACTGTTGTTCAATGACTCTGTCATTCAGTCATTTTGTCGCTCTGTCAGTCAGTTGTAGTGTTGTTCAGTGACTCTGTCATTCTGTCATTTTGTCGCTTTGTCAGTCATTCGTCCTGTTGTTCAGTGGCTCTGTTATTTCGTCGCTCTGTCTGTCAGTCAGTATTCCTGTTGTACAGTGACTCTGTCATTCTGTCATTTTGTCGCTCTGTCAGTCAGTTGTACTGTTGTTCAGTGACTCTGTCATTCTGTCATTTTGTCGCTTTGTCAGTCAGTCGTCCTGTTGTTCAGTGGCTCTGTTATTTCGTCGCTCTGTCTGTCAGTCAGTATTCCTGTTGTTCAGTGACTCTGTCATTCTGTCATTTTGTCGCTCTGTCAGTCAGTTGTATTGTTTTTCAGTGGCTCTGTCACTCTGTCATTTCGTCGCTCTGTCAGTCAGTCGCCCTGTTGCTCAGTGATTCTGTCACTCTGTGAATCTGTCACTCGGTCATTTCGTCGCTCTGTCAGTCCGTCATACTGTTGTTCAGTGACTCTGTCACTTTGTGGCTCACTCACTCTGTCATTTTGTCGCTCTGGCAGTCAGTTGTACTGTTGTTCAGTGACTCTGTCATTTTGTCGCTTTGTCAGTCAGTCGTCCTGTTGTTCAGTGGCTCTGTTATTTCGTCGTTCTGTCTGTCAGTCAGTATTCCTGTTGTTCAGTGACTCTGTCATTCTGTCATTTTGTCGCTCTGTCAGTCAGTTGTATTGTTGTTCAGTGGCTCTGCCACTCTGTCACTATGTCAGTCAGTTGTTCAGTGGCTCTGTCACTCTGTCATTTCGTCGCTCTGTCAGTCAGTCGCCCTGTTGTTCAATGACTCTGTCATTCAGTCATTTTGTCGCTCTGTCAGTCAGTTGTAGTGTTGTTCAGTGACTCTGTCATTCTGTCATTTTGTCGCTTTGTCAGTCATTCGTCCTGTTGTTCAGTGGCTCTGTTATTTCGTCGCTCTGTCTGTCAGTCAGTATTCCTGTTGTACAGTGACTCTGTCATTCTGTCATTTTTGTCGCTCTGTCAGTCAGTTGTACTGTTGTTCAGTGACTCTGTCATTCTGTCATTTTGTCGCTTTGTCAGTCAGTCGTCCTGTTGTTCAGTGGCTCTGTTATTTCGTCGCTCTGTTTGTCAGTCAGTATTCCTGTTGTTCAGTGACTCTGTCATTCTGTCATTTTGTCGCTCTGTCAGTCAGTTGTATTGTTTTTCAGTGGCTCTGTCACTCTGTCATTTCGTCGCGAGACAGTCGCCCTGTTGCTCAGTGATTCTGTCACTCTGTGAATCTGTCACTCTGTCATTTCGTCGCTCTGTCAGTCCGTCATACTGTTGTTCAGTGACTCTGTCACTTTGTGGCTCAGGCGCTCTGTCATTTCGTCACTATGTCAGTCAGTTGTATTGTTGTTCAGTGGCTCTGTTACTCTGTCATTTTGTCGCTCTGTCAGTCAGTCGTCCTGTTGTTCAGTGACTCTGTCACTCTGTCATTTCGTTGTACTCTTCTTTAGTGGCTCTGTCACTCTGTCATTTCGTCACTCTGTCATGTTGTCGCTCTGTCAGTGGCACTGTCGTTTCGATCGATTTGTTGCTCAGTCACTTCTGTCGGTCCGTCGATCCGTTATACACTTCACTGCACTTCACTGGACTGCATGATCTGCTGATCCCCACCGTGCCTGGACGACTGAAGAAATGCTGCAGCTGCTGCCCTTTATATAGGGCGACTGAGACTCAAATTCAAGATCGCACTCAAATTTTGAGCCCGTTGCATTTGAGGTTTAGTTCACCACTGGGAAGACTCTCTGCTGCTGCTTTCTAGCTTCGTTTTACTGAAATATAACTGACACATGATTCAGTGGCTCAGTCACTCTGTCATTTCGTCGATTTGTCAGTCAGTCGTCCTGTTGTTCAGTGGCTCTGTCGTCCTGTTCACTCTTTCATTTCGTCACTATGTCAGTCAGTTGTATTGTTGTTCAGTGGCTCAGTCACTCTGTCATTTCGTCACTATGTCAGTCAGTTGTATTGTTGTTCAGTGGCTCTGTCACTCTGTCATTTCGTCGCTCTGTCAGTCAGTCGTCCTGTTGTTCAGCGACTCGGTCACTCTGTCAATCTGTCACTTGGTCGGTTCGTCGCTCTGTTAGTCAGTCATACTGTTGTTCAGAGGCTCTGTCACTCGGTCATTTGTCACTCTCTCATTTCGTCGCTCTGTCATGTTGTCGCTCTGTCAGTGGCACTGTCGTTGCGATCGATTTGTTGCTCAATCACTTCTGTCGGTTCGTCGATCCGTTATACACTTCACTTCACTTCACTGGACTGCATGATCTGCTGATCCCCACCGTGCCTGGACGACTGAAGAAATGCTGCAGCTGCTGCCCTTTATATGGGGCGACTGAGACTCAAATTCAAGATCGCACTCAAATTTTTGAGCCCGTTGCATTTGAGCTTTAGTTGACCACTGGGAAGACCCTCTGCTGCTGCTTTCTAGCTTCGTTTTACTGAAATATAACTGACAAATAATTCAGTGGCTCAGTCACTCTGTCATTTCGTCGCTCTGTCAGTCAGTTGTACTGTTGTTCAGTGCCTCTGTCATTCTGTCATTTTGTCGCTTTGTCAGTCATTCGTCCTGTTGTTCAGTGGCTCTGTTATTTCGTCGCTCTGTCTGTCAGTCAGTATTCCTGTTGTACAGTGACTCTGTCATTCTGTCATTTTGTCGCTCTGTCAGTCAGTTGTACTGTTGTTCAGTGACTCTGTCATTAGTGACTCTGTCATTCTGTCATTTTGTCGCTTTGTCAGTCAGTCGTCCTGTTGTTCAGTGGCTCTGTTATTTCGTCGCTCTGTTTGTCAGTCAGTATTCCTGTTGTTCAGTGACTCTGTCATTCTGTCATTTTGTCGCTCTGTCAGTCAGTTGTATTGTTTTTCAGTGGCTCTGTCACTCTGTCATTTCGTCGCGAGACAGTCGCCCTGTTGCTCAGTGATTCTGTCACTCTGTGAATCTGTCACTCTGTCATTTCGTCGCTCTGTCAGTCCGTCATACTGTTGTTCAGTGACTCTGTCACTTTGTGGCTCAGGCGCTCTGTCATTTCGTCACTATGTCAGTCAGTTGTATTGTTGTTCAGTGGCTCTGTTACTCTGTCATTTTGTCGCTCTGTCAGTCAGTCGTCCTGTTGTTCAGTGACTCTGTCACTCTGTCATTTCGTTGTACTCTTCTTTAGTGGCTCTGTCACTCTGTCATTTCGTCACTCTGTCATGTTGTCGCTCTGTCAGTGGCACTGTCGTTTCGATCGATTTGTTGCTCAGTCACTTCTGTCGGTCCGTCGATCCGTTATACACTTCACTGCACTTCACTGGACTGCATGATCTGCTGATCCCCACCGTGCCTGGACGACTGAAGAAATGCTGCAGCTGCTGCCCTTTATATAGGGCGACTGAGACTCAAATTCAAGATCGCACTCAAATTTTGAGCCCGTTGCATTTGAGGTTTAGTTCACCACTGGGAAGACTCTCTGCTGCTGCTTTCTAGCTTCGTTTTACTGAAATATAACTGACACATGATTCAGTGGCTCAGTCACTCTGTCATTTCGTCGATTTGTCAGTCAGTCGTCCTGTTGTTCAGTGGCTCTGTCGTCCTGTTCACTCTTTCATTTCGTCACTATGTCAGTCAGTTGTATTGTTGTTCAGTGGCTCAGTCACTCTGTCATTTCGTCACTATGTCAGTCAGTTGTATTGTTGTTCAGTGGCTCTGTCACTCTGTCATTTCGTCGCTCTGTCAGTCAGTCGTCCTGTTGTTCAGCGACTCGGTCACTCTGTCAATCTGTCACTTGGTCGGTTCGTCGCTCTGTTAGTCAGTCATACTGTTGTTCAGAGGCTCTGTCACTCGGTCATTTGTCACTCTCTCATTTCGTCGCTCTGTCATGTTGTCGCTCTGTCAGTGGCACTGTCGTTGCGATCGATTTGTTGCTCAATCACTTCTGTCGGTTCGTCGATCCGTTATACACTTCACTTCACTTCACTGGACTGCATGATCTGCTGATCCCCACCGTGCCTGGACGACTGAAGAAATGCTGCAGCTGCTGCCCTTTATATAGGGCGACTGAGACTCAAATTCAAGATCGCACTCAAATTTTGAGCCCGTTGCATTTGAGGTTTAGTTCACCACTGGGAAGACTCTCTGCTGCTGCTTTCTAGCTTCGTTTTACTGAAATATAACTGACACATGATTCAGTGGCTCAGTCACTCTGTCATTTCGTCGATTTGTCAGTCAGTCGTCCTGTTGTTCAGTGGCTCTGTCGTCCTGTTCACTCTTTCATTTCGTCACTATGTCAGTCAGTTGTATTGTTGTTCAGTGGCTCAGTCACTCTGTCATTTCGTCACTATGTCAGTCAGTTGTATTGTTGTTCAGTGGCTCTGTTACTCTGTCATTTTGTCGCTCTGTCAGTCAGTCGTCCTGTTGTTCAGTGACTCTGTCACTCTGTCATTTCGTTGTACTCTTCTTTAGTGGCTCTGTCACTCTGTCATTTCGTCACTCTGTCATGTTGTCGCTCTGTCAGTGGCACTGTCGTTTCGATCGATTTGTTGCTCAGTCACTTCTGTCGGTCCGTCGATCCGTTATACACTTCACTGCACTTCACTGGACTGCATGATCTGCTGATCCCCACCGTGCCTGGACGACTGAAGAAATGCTGCAGCTGCTGCCCTTTATATAGGGCGACTGAGACTCAAATTCAAGATCGCACTCAAATTTTGAGCCCGTTGCATTTGAGGTTTAGTTCACCACTGGGAAGACTCTCTGCTGCTGCTTTCTAGCTTCGTTTTACTGAAATATAACTGACACATGATTCAGTGGCTCAGTCACTCTGTCATTTCGTCGATTTGTCAGTCAGTCGTCCTGTTGTTCAGTGGCTCTGTCGTCCTGTTCACTCTTTCATTTCGTCACTATGTCAGTCAGTTGTATTGTTGTTCAGTGGCTCAGTCACTCTGTCATTTCGTCACTATGTCAGTCAGTTGTATTGTTGTTCAGTGGCTCTGTCACTCTGTCATTTCGTCGCTCTGTCAGTCAGTCGTCCTGTTGTTCAGCGACTCGGTCACTCTGTCAATCTGTCACTTGGTCGGTTCGTCGCTCTGTTAGTCAGTCATACTGTTGTTCAGAGGCTCTGTCACTCGGTCATTTGTCACTCTCTCATTTCGTCGCTCTGTCATGTTGTCGCTCTGTCAGTGGCACTGTCGTTGCGATCGATTTGTTGCTCAATCACTTCTGTCGGTTCGTCGATCCGTTATACACTTCACTTCACTTCACTGGACTGCATGATCTGCTGATCCCCACCGTGCCTGGACGACTGAAGAAATGCTGCAGCTGCTGCCCTTTATATGGGGCGACTGAGACTCAAATTCAAGATCGCACTCAAATTTTGAGCCCGTTGCATTTGAGCTTTAGTTGACCACTGGGAAGACCCTCTGCTGCTGCTTTCTAGCTTCGTTTTACTGAAATATAACTGACAAATAATTCAGTGGCTCAGTCACTCTGTCATTTCGTCGCTCTGTCAGTCAGTTGTACTGTTGTTCAGTGCCTCTGTCATTCTGTCATTTTTGTCGCTTTGTCAGTCAGTCGTCCTGTTGTTCAGTGGCTCTGTTATTTCGTCGCTCTGTCTGTCAGTCAGTATTCCTGTTGTTCAGTGACTCTGTCATTCTGTCATTTTGTCGCTCTGTCAGTCAGTTGTATTGTTGTTCAGTGGCTCTGCCACTCTGTCACTATGTCAGTCAGTTGTTCAGTGGCTCTGTCACTCTGTCATTTCGTCGCTCTGTCAGTCAGTCGCCCTGTTGTTCAGTAGCTCTGTCATTTCATCGCTCTGTCAGTCAGTCATACTGTTGTTCAATGACTCTGTCATTCAGTCATTTTGTCGCTCTGTCAGTCAGTTGTAGTGTTGTTCAGTGACTCTGTCATTGTGTCATTTTGTCGCTTTGTCAGTCATTCGTCCTGTTGTTCAGTGGCTCTGTTATTTCGTCGCTCTGTCTGTCAGTCAGTATTCCTGTTGTTCAGTGACTCTGTCATTCTGTCATTTTGTCGCTCTGTCAGTCAGTTGTACTGTTGTTCAGTGACTCTGTCATTCTGTCATTTTGTCGCTTTGTCAGTCAGTCGTCCTGTTGTTCAGTGGCTCTGTTATTTCGTCGTTCTGTCTGTCAGTCAGTATTCCTGTTGTTCAGTGACTCTGTCATTCTGTCATTTTGTCGCTCTGTCAGTCAGTTGTATTGTTGTTCAGTGGCTCTGCCACTCTGTCACTATGTCAGTCAGTTGTTCAGTGGCTCTGTCACTCTGTCATTTCGTCGCTCTGTCAGTCAGTCGCCCTGTTGTTCAATGACTCTGTCATTCAGTCATTTTGTCGCTCTGTCAGTCAGTTGTAGTGTTGTTCAGTGACTCTGTCATTCTGTCATTTTGTCGCTTTGTCAGTCATTCGTCCTGTTGTTCAGTGGCTCTGTTATTTCGTCGCTCTGTCTGTCAGTCAGTATTCCTGTTGTACAGTGACTCTGTCATTCTGTCATTTTGTCGCTCTGTCAGTCAGTTGTACTGTTGTTCAGTGACTCTGTCATTCTGTCATTTTGTCGCTTTGTCAGTCAGTCGTCCTGTTGTTCAGTGGCTCTGTTATTTCGTCGCTCTGTCTGTCAGTCAGTATTCCTGTTGTTCAGTGACTCTGTCATTCTGTCATTTTGTCGCTCTGTCAGTCAGTTGTATTGTTTTTCAGTGGCTCTGTCACTCTGTCATTTCGTCGCGAGACAGTCGCCCTGTTGCTCAGTGATTCTGTCACTCTGTGAATCTGTCACTCTGTCATTTCGTCGCTCTGTCAGTCCGTCATACTGTTGTTCAGTGACTCTGTCACTTTGTGGCTCAGGCACTCTGTCAGTCAGTTGTATTGTTGTTCAGTGGCTCAGTCACTCTGTCATTTCGTCACTATGTCAGTCAGTTGTATTGTTGTTCAGTGGCTCTGTTACTCTGTCATTTTGTCGCTCTGTCAGTCAGTCGTCCTGTTGTTCAGTGACTCTGTCACTCTGTCATTTCGTTGTACTCTTCTTTAGTGGCTCTGTCACTCTGTCATTTCGTCACTCTGTCATGTTGTCGCTCTGTCAGTGGCACTGTCGTTTCGATCGATTTGTTGCTCAGTCACTTCTGTCGGTCCGTCGATGCATGATCTGCTGCAACTGATCCCCACCGTGCCTGGACGACTGAAGAAATGCTGCAGCTGCTGCCCCTTTATAAAATTTGGCGACTGAGACTTTAGTTCACCACTGGAAGCTTCAAGATCGTCCTGAAATTAACTGACTGATTCAGTGGCTCTGTCGTCCTGTTCACTCTTTCATTTCGTCACTATGTCAGGTCAGTTGTATTGTTGTTCAGTGGCTCAGTCACTCTGTCATTTCGTCACTATGTCAGTCAGTTGTATTGTTGTTCAGTGGCTCTGTCACTCTGTCATTTCGTCGCTCTGTCAGTCAGTCGTCCTGTTGTTCAGCGACTCGGTCACTCTGTCAATCTGTCACTTGGTCGTTTCGTCGCTCTGTTAGTCAGTCATACTGTTGTTCAGAGGCTCTGTCACTCGGTCATTTGTCACTCTGTCATTTCGTCGCTCTGTCATGTTGTCGCTCTGTCAGTGGCACTGTCGTTGCGATCGATTTGTTGCTCAATCACTTCTGTCGGTTCGTCGATCCGTTATACACTTCACTTCACTTCACTGGACTGCATGATCTGCTGATCCCCACCGTGCCTGGACGACTGAAGAAATGCTGCAGCTGCTGCCCTTTATATGGGGCGACTGAGACTCAAATTCAAGATCGCACTCAAATTTTGAGCCCGTTGCATTTGAGCTTTAGTTGACCACTGGGAAGAATTTCTGCTGCTGCTTTCTAGCTTCGTTTTACTGAAATATAACTGACAAATAATTCAGTGGCTCAATCACTCTGTCATTTCGTCGCTCTGTCAGTCAGTTGTACTGTTGTTCAGTGCCTCTGTCATTCTGTCATTTTGTCGCTTTTGTCAGTCAGTCGTCCTGTTGTTCAGTGGCTCTGTTACTTCGTCGCTCTGTCTGTCAGTCATACTGTTGTTCAATGACTCTGTCATTCAGTCATTTTGTCGCTCTGTCAGTCAGTTGTAGTGTTGTTCAGTGACTCTGTCATTGTGTCATTTTGTCGCTTTGTCAGTCATTCGTCCTGTTGTTCAGCGGCTCTGTTATTTCGTCGCTCTGTCTGTCAGTCAGTATTCCTGTTGTACAGTGACTCTGTCATTCTGTCATTTTGTCGCTCTGTCAGTCAGTTGTACTGTTGTTCAGTGACTCTGTCATTCTGTCATTTTGTCGCTTTGTCAGTCAGTCGTCCTGTTGTTCAGTGGCTCTGTTATTTCGTCGCTTTGTCTGTCAGTCAGTATTCCTGTTGTTCAGTGACTCTGTCATTCTGTCATTTTGTCGCTCTGTCAGTCAGTTGTATTGTTTTTCAGTGGCTCTGTCACTCTGTCATTTCGTCGCTCTGTCAGTCAGTCGCCCTGTTGCTCAGTGATTCTGTCACTCTGTGAATCTGTCACTCGGTCATTTCGTCGCTCTGTCAGTCCGTCATACTGTTGTTCAGTGACTCTGTCACTTTGTGGCTCAGTGACTCTGTCATTTCGTCGCTCTGTCAGTCAGTTGTATTGTTGTTCAGTGGCTCAGTCACTCTGTCATTTCGTCACTATGTCAGTCAGTTGTATTGTTGTTCAGTGGCTCTGTTACTCTGTCATTTTGTCGCTCTGTCAGTCAGTCGTCCTGTTGTTCAGTGACTCTGTCACTCTGTCATTTCGTTGTACTCTTCTTTAGTGGCTCTGTCACTCTGTCATTTCGTCACTCTGTCATGTTGTCGCTCTGTCAGTGGCACTGTCGTTTCGATCGATTTGTTGCTCAGTCACTTCTGTCGGTCCGTCGATCCGTTATACACTTCACTGCACTTCACTGGACTGCATGATCTGCTGATCCCCACCGTGCCTGGACGACTGAAGAAATGCTGCAGCTGCTGCCCTTTATATAGGGCGACTGAGACTCAAATTCAAGATCGCACTTTTGAGCCCGTTGCATTTGAGGTTTAGTTCACCACTGGGAAGACTCTCTGCTGCTGCTTTCTAGCTTCGTTTTACTGAAATATAACCGACACATGATTCAGTGGCTCAGTCACTCTGTCATTTCGTCGATTTGTCAGTCAGTCGTCCTGTTGTTCAGTGGCTCAGTCACTCTGTCATTTCGTCACTATGTCAGTCAGTTGTATTGTTGTTCAGTGGCTCTGTCACTCTGTCATTTCGTCGCTCTGTCAGTCAGTCGTCCTGTTGTTCAGCGACTCGGTCACTCTGTCAATCTGTCACTTGGTCATTTCGTCGCTCTGTTAGTCAGTCATACTGTTGTTCAGAGGCTCTGTCACTCGGTCATTTCGTCGCTCTGTCAGTCAGTCGTTCTGTTGTTCAGTGTCACTTTGTCGCTCGGTCATTTCGTCGCTGTCAGTTAGTCGTCCTGTTGTTTAGAGAGGCTCTGTCATTTCGTTGTACTGTTGTTTAGTGGCTCTGTCACTCTGTCATTTCGTCGCTCTTTTAGTCAGTTGTACTGTTCTTTAGTGGCTCTGTCACTCTGTCAGACCGTTGTACTGTTGTTCAGTGGCTCTATCACTCTGTCAGTCAGTTTTGTTGTTCAGCGGCTAGTCACTCTGTCATTTCGTCGCTCTGTCAGTCAGTTGTATTGTTTTTCAGTGGCTCAGTCACTCTGTCATTTCGTCACTATGTCAGTCAGTTGTATTGTTGTTCAGTGGCTCTGTCACTCTGTCATTTCGTCGCTTTGTCAGTCAGTCGTCCTGTTGTTCAGCGACTCGGTCACTCTGTCAATCTGTCACTTGGTCATTTCGTCGCTCTGTTAGTCAGTCATACTGTTGTTCAGAGGCTCTGTCACTCGGTCATTTCGTCGCTCGGTCAGTCAGTCGTTCTGTTGTTCAGTGTCACTTTGTCGCTCGGTCATTTCGTCGCTGTCAGTTAGTCGTCCTGTTGTTTAGAGGCTCTGTCATTTCGTTGTACTGTTGTTAAGTGGCTCTGTCACTCTGTCATTTCGTCGCTCTTTTAGTCAGTTGTACTGTTCTTTAGTGGCTCTGTCACTCTGTCAGTCCGTCATACTGTTGTTCAGTGACTCTGTCACTTTGTTGCTCGGTCATTTAGTCGCTCTGTCAGTCAGTCGTCCTGTTGTTCAGCGACTCGGTCACTCTGTCAATCTGTCACTTGGTCATTTCGTCGCTCTGTCAGTCAGTCATACTGCTGTTCAGAGGCTCTGTCACTCCGGTCATTTCGTCGCTCTGTCAGTCAGTCGTTCTGTTGTTCAGTGTCACTTTGTCGCTCGGTCATTTCGTCGCTGTCAGTTAGTCGTCCTGTTGTTTAGAGGCTCTGTCATTTCGTTCTACTGTTGTTTAGTGGCTCTGTCACTCTGTCATTTCGTCGCTCTTTTAGTCAGTTGTACTGTTCTTTAGTGGCTCTGTCACTCTGTCAGTCAGTTGTATTGTTGTTCAGTGGCTCTGTCACGCTGTCATTTCGTCGCTCTGTCAGTCAGTCGTCCTGTTGTTCAGCGACTCGGTCACTCTGTCAATCTGTCACTTGGCTCTGTCACTCTGTCATTTCGTCGCTCTTTTAGTCAGTTGTACTGTTCTTTAGTGGCTCTGTCACTCTGTCAGTCCGTCATACTGTTGTTCAGTGACTCTGTCACTTTGTTGCTCGGTCATTTCGTCGCTCTGTCAGTCAGTCGTTCTGTTGTTCAGTGTCACCTTGTCGCTCGGTCATTTCGTCACTGTCAGTTAGTCGTCATGTTGTTTAGAGGCTCTGTCATTTCGTTGTACTGTTGTTTAGTGGCTCTGTCACTCTGTCATTTCGTCGCTCTTTTAGTCAGTTGTACTGTTCTTTAGTGACTCTGTCACTCTGTCATTTCGTTGTACTCTTCTTTAGTGGCTCTGTCACTCTGTCATTTCGTCACTCTGTCATGTTGTCGCTCTGTCAGTGGCACTGTCGTTTCGATCGATTTGTTGCTCAGTCACTTCTGTCGGTCCGTCGATCCGTTATACACTTCACTGCACTTCACTGGACTGCATGATCTGCTGATCCCCACCGTGCCTGGACGACTGAAGAAATGCTGCAGCTGCTGCCCTTTATATAGGGCGACTGAGACTCAAATTCAAGATCGCACTTTTGAGCCCGTTGCATTTGAGGTTTAGTTCACCACTGGGAAGACTCTCTGCTGCTGCTTTCTAGCTTCGTTTTACTGAAATATAACTGACACATGATTCAGTGGCTCAGTCACTCTGTCATTTCGTCGATTTGTCAGTCAGTCGCCCTGTTGCTCAGTGACTCTGTCACTCTGTGAATCTGTCACTCGGTCATTTCGTCGCTCTGTCAGTCCGTCATACTGTTGTTCAGTGACTCTGTCACTTTGTTGCTCGGTCATTTCGTCGCTCTGTCAGTCAGTCGTCCTGTTGTTCAGCGACTCGGTCACTCTGTCAATCTGTCACTTGGTCATTTCGTCGCTCTGTCAGTCAGTCATACTGCTGTTCAGAGGCTCTGTCACTCGGTCATTTCGTCGCTCTGTCAGTCAGTCGTTCTGTTGTTCAGTGTCACTTTGTCGCTCGGTCATTTCGTCGCTGACAGTTAGTCGTCCCTGTTGTTTAGAGGCTCTGTCATTTCGTTGTACTGTTGATTAGTGGCTCTGTCACTCTGTCATTTCGTCGCTCTTTTAGTCAGTTGTACTGTTCTTTAGTGGCTCTGTCACTCTGTCATTTCGTCGCACTGTCATGTTGTCGCTCTGTCAGTGGCACTGTCGTTGCGATCGATTTGTTGCTCAATCACTTCTGTCGGTTCGTCGATCCGTTATACACTTCACTTCACTTCACTGGACTGCATGATCTGCTGATCCCCACCGTGCCTGGACGACTGAAGAAATGCTGCAGCTGCTGCCCTTTATATGGGGCGACTGAGACTCAAATTCAAGATGGCACTCAAATTTTGAGCCCGTTGCATTCGAGCTTTAGTTGACCACTGGGAAGACCCTCTGCTGCTGCTTTCTAGCTTCGTTTTACTGAAATATAACTGACAAATAATTCAGTGGCTCAGTCACTCTGTCAGTCAGTTGTAGTGTTGTTCAGTGACTCTGTCATTCTGTCATTTTGTCGCTTTGTCAGTCAGTCGTCCTGTTGTTCAGTGGCTCTGTTATTTCGTCGCTCTGTCTGTCAGTCGTCCTGTTGTTCGGCGACTCGGTCACTCTGTCAATCTGTCACTTGGTCATTTCGTCGCTCTGTCAGTCAGTCATACTGTTGTTCAGAGGCTCTGTCACTCGGTCGTTTCGTCGCTCTGTCAGTCAGTCGTTCTGTTGTTCAGTGTCACTTTGTTGCTCGGTCATTTCGTCGCTCTGTCAGTCAGTCGTCCTGTTGTTCAGCGACTCGGTGACTCTGTCAATCTGTCACTTGGTCATTTCGTCGCTCTGTTAGTCAGTCATACTGTTGTTCAGAGGCTCTGTCACTCGGTCATTTCGTCGCTCTGTCAGTCAGTCGTTCTGTTGTTCAGTGTCACCTTGTCGCTCGGTCATTTCGTCACTGTCAGTTAGTCGTCATGTTGTTTAGAGGCTCTGTCATTTCGTTGTACTGTTGTTTAGTGGCTCTGTCACTCTGTCATTTCGTCGCTCTTTTAGTCAGTTGTACTGTTCTTTAGTGGCTCTGTCACTCTGTCAGTCCGTCATACTGTTGTTCAGTGACTCTGTCACTTTGTTGCTCGGTCATTTCGTCGATCTGTCAGTCAGTCGTCCTGTTGTTCAGCGACTCGGTCACTCTGTCTATCTGTCACTTGGTCATTTCGTCGCTCTGTCAGTCAGTCATACTGCTGTTCAGAGGCTCTGTCACTCGGTCATTTCGTCGCTCTGTCAGTCAGTCGTTCTGTTGTTCAGTGTCACTTTGTCACTCTGTCATTTCGTCGCTCTGTCATGTTGTCGCTCTGTCAGTGGCACTGTCGTTGCGATCGATTTGTTGCTCAATCACTTCTGTCGGTTCGTCGATCCGTTATACACTTCACTTCACTTCACTGGACTGCAGGATCTGCTGATCCCCACCGTGCCTGGACGACTGAAGAAATGTTGCAGCTGCTGCCCTTTATATGGGGCGACTGAGACTCAAATTCAAGATCGCACTCAAATTTTGAGCCCGTTGCATTTGAGGTTTAGTTCACCACTGGGAAGACTCTCTGCTGCTGCTTTCTAGCTTCGTTTTACTGAAATATAACTGACACATGATTCAGTGGCTCAGTCACTCTGTCATTTCGTCGATTTGTCAGTCAGTCGTCCTGTTGTTCAGCGACTCGGTCACTCTGTCAATCTGTCACTTGGTCATTTCGTCGCTCTGTCAGTCAGTCATACTGTTGTTCAGACGCTCTGTCACTCGGTCATTTCGTCGCTCTGTCAGTCAGTCGTTCTGTTGTTCAGTGTCACTTTGTCGCTCGGTCATTTCGTCGCTGTCAGTTAGTCGTCCTGTTGTTTAGAGGCTCTGTCATTTCGTTGTACTGTTGTTTAGTGGCTCTGTCACTCTGTCATTTCGTCGCTCTTTTAGTCAGTTGTACTGTTCTTTAGTGGCTCTGTCACTCTGTCAGTCCGTTGTACTGTTGTTCAGTGGCTCTATCACTCTGTCAGTCAGTTGTACTGTTGTTCAGCGGCTCTGTCACTCTGTCATTTCGTCGGTCTGTCAGTCAGTCGCCCTGTTGCTCAGTGACTCTGTCACTCTGTGAATCTGTCACTCGGTCATTTCGTCGCTCTGTCAGTCCGTCATACTGTTGTTCAGTGACTCTGTCACTTTGTTGCTCGGTCATTTCGTCGCTCTGTCAGTCAGTCGTCCTGTTGTTCAGCGACTCGGTCACTCTGTCAATCTGTCACTTGGTCATTTCGTCGCTCTGTCAGTCAGTCATACTGCTGTTCAGAGGCTCTGTCACTCGGTCATTTCGTCGCTCTGTCAGTCAGTCGTTCTGTTGTTCCAGTGTCACTTTGTCGCTCGGTCATTTCGTCGCTGACAGTTAGTCGTCCTGTTGTTTAGAGGCTCTGTCATTTCGTTGTACTGTTGATTAGTGGCTCTGTCACTCTGTCATTTCGTCGCTCTTTTAGTCAGTTGTACTGTTCTTTAGTGGCTCTGTCACTCTGTCATTTCGTCGCACTGTCATGTTGTCGCTCTGTCAGTGGCACTGTCGTTGCGATCGATTTGTTGCTCAATCACTTCTGTCGGTTCGTCGATCCGTTATACACTTCACTTCACTTCACTGGACTGCATGATCTGCTGATCCCCACCGTGCCTGGACGACTGAAGAAATGCTGCAGCTGCTGCCCTTTATATGGGGCGACTGAGACTCAAATTCAAGATGGCACTCAAATTTTGAGCCCGTTGCATTCGAGCTTTAGTTGACCACTGGGAAGACCCTCTGCTGCTGCTTTCTAGCTTCGTTTTACTGAAATATAACTGACAAATAATTCAGTGGCTCAGTCACTCTGTCAGTCAGTTGTAGTGTTGTTCAGTGACTCTGTCATTCTGTCATTTTGTCGCTTTGTCAGTCAGTCGTCCTGTTGTTCAGTGGCTCTGTTATTTCGTCGCTCTGTCTGTCAGTCGTCCTGTTGTTCGGCGACTCGGTCACTCTGTCAATCTGTCACTTGGTCATTTCGTCGCTCTGTCAGTCAGTCATACTGTTGTTCAGAGGCTCTGTCACTCGGTCGTTTCGTCGCTCTGTCAGTCAGTCGTTCTGTTGTTCAGTGTCACTTTGTTGCTCGGTCATTTCGTCGCTCTGTCAGTCAGTCGTCCTGTTGTTCAGCGACTCGGTCACTCTGTCAATCTGTCACTTGGTCATTTCGTCGCTCTGTTAGTCAGTCATACTGTTGTTCAGAGGCTCTGTCACTCGGTCATTTCGTCGCTCTGTCAGTCAGTCGTTCTGTTGTTCAGTGTCACCTTGTCGCTCGGTCATTTCGTCACTGTCAGTTAGTCGTCATGTTGTTTAGAGGCTCTGTCATTTCGTTGTACTGTTGTTTAGTGGCTCTGTCACTCTGTCATTTCGTCGCTCTTTTAGTCAGTTGTACTGTTCTTTAGTGGCTCTGTCACTCTGTCAGTCCGTCATACTGTTGTTCAGTGACTCTGTCACTTTGTTGCTCGGTCATTTCGTCGATCTGTCAGTCAGTCGTCCTGTTGTTCAGCGACTCGGTCACTCTGTCTATCTGTCACTTGGTCATTTCGTCGCTCTGTCAGTCAGTCATACTGCTGTTCAGAGGCTCTGTCACTCGGTCATTTCGTCGCTCTGTCAGTCAGTCGTTCTGTTGTTCAGTGTCACTTTGTCACTCTGTCATTTCGTCGCTCTGTCATGTTGTCGCTCTGTCAGTGGCACTGTCGTTGCGATCGATTTGTTGCTCAATCACTTCTGTCGGTTCGTCGATCCGTTATACACTTCACTTCACTTCACTGGACTGCAGGATCTGCTGATCCCCACCGTGCCTGGACGACTGAAGAAATGTTGCAGCTGCTGCCCTTTATATGGGGCGACTGAGACTCAAATTCAAGATCGCACTCAAATTTTGAGCCCGTTGCATTTGAGCTTTAGTTGACCACTGGGAAGACCCTCTGCTGCTGCTTTCTATCTTCGTTTTACTGAAATATAACTGACAAATAATTCAGTGGCTCAGTCACTCTGTCATTTTGTCGCTTTGTCAGTCAGTCGTCCTGTTGTTCAGTGGCTCTGTTATTTCGTCGCTCTGTCTGTCAGTCAGTATTCCTGTTGTTCAGTGACTCTGTCATTCTGTCATTTTGTCGCTCTGTCAGTCAGTTGTATTGTTGTTCAGTGGCTCTGCCACTCTGTCACTATGTCAGTCAGTTGTTCAGTGGCTCTGTCACTCTGTCATTTCGTCGCTCTGTCAGTCAGTCGCCCTGTTGTTCAGTAGCTCTGTCATTTCATCGCTCTGTCAGTCAGTCATACTGTTGTTCAATGACTCTGTCATTCAGTCATTTTGTCGCTCTGTCAGTCAGTTGTAGTGTTGTTCAGTGACTCTGTCATTCTGTCATTTTGTCGCTTTGTCAGTCATTCGTCCTGTTGTTCAGTGGCTCTGTTATTTCGTCGCTCTGTCTGTCAGTCAGTATTCCTGTTGTACAGTGACTCTGTCATTCTGTCATTTTGTCGCTCTGTCAGTCAGTTGTACTGTTGTTCAGTGACTCTGTCATTCTGTCATTTTGTCGCTTTGTCAGTCAGTCGTCCTGTTGTTCAGTGGCTCTGTTATTTCGTCGCTCTGTCTGTCAGTCAGTATTCCTGTTGTTCAGTGACTCTGTCATTCTGTCATTTTGTCGCTCTGTCAGTCAGTTGTATTGTTGTTCAGTGGCTCTGCCACTCTGTCACTATGTCAGTCAGTTGTTCAGTGGCTCTGTTACTCTGTCATTTTGTCGCTCTGTCAGTCAGTCGTTCTGTTGTTCAGTGTCACTTTGTTGCTCGGTCATTTCGTCGCTCTGTCAGTCAGTCGTCCTGTTGTTCAGCGACTCGGTCACTCTGTCAATCTGTCACTTGGTCATTTCGTCGCTCTGTTAGTCAGTCATACTGTTGTTCAGAGGCTCTGTCACTCGGTCATTTCGTCGCTCTGTCAGTCAGTCGTTCTGTTGTTCAGTGTCACCTTGTCGCTCGGTCATTTCGTCACTGTCAGTTAGTCGTCATGTTGTTTAGAGGCTCTGTCATTTCGTTGTACTGTTGTTTAGTGGCTCTGTCACTCTGTCATTTCGTCGCTCTTTTAGTCAGTTGTACTGTTCTTTAGTGGCTCTGTCACTCTGTCAGTCCGTCATACTGTTGTTCAGTGACTCTGTCACTTTGTTGCTCGGTCATTTCGTCGATCTGTCAGTCAGTCGTCCTGTTGTTCAGCGACTCGGTCACTCTGTCTATCTGTCACTTGGTCATTTCGTCGCTCTGTCAGTCAGTCATACTGCTGTTCAGAGGCTCTGTCACTCGGTCATTTCGTCGCTCTGTCAGTCAGTCGTTCTGTTGTTCAGTGTCACTTTGTCACTCTGTCATTTCGTCGCTCTGTCATGTTGTCGCTCTGTCAGTGGCACTGTCGTTGCGATCGATTTGTTGCTCAATCACTTCTGTCGGTTCGTCGATCCGTTATACACTTCACTTCACTTCACTGGACTGCAGGATCTGCTGATCCCCACCGTGCCTGGACGACTGAAGAAATGTTGCAGCTGCTGCCCTTTATATGGGGCGACTGAGACTCAAATTCAAGATCGCACTCAAATTTTGAGCCCGTTGCATTTGAGCTTTAGTTGACCACTGGGAAGACCCTCTGCTGCTGCTTTCTATCTTCGTTTTACTGAAATATAACTGACAAATAATTCAGTGGCTCAGTCACTCTGTCATTTTGTCGCTTTGTCAGTCAGTCGTCCTGTTGTTCAGTGGCTCTGTTATTTCGTCGCTCTGTCTGTCAGTCAGTATTCCTGTTGTTCAGTGACTCTGTCATTCTGTCATTTTGTCGCTCTGTCAGTCAGTTGTATTGTTGTTCAGTGGCTCTGCCACTCTGTCACTATGTCAGTCAGTTGTTCAGTGGCTCTGTCACTCTGTCATTTCGTCGCTCTGTCAGTCAGTCGCCCTGTTGTTCAGTAGCTCTGTCATTTCATCGCTCTGTCAGTCAGTCATACTGTTGTTCAATGACTCTGTCATTCAGTCATTTTGTCGCTCTGTCAGTCAGTTGTAGTGTTGTTCAGTGACTCTGTCATTCTGTCATTTTGTCGCTTTGTCAGTCATTCGTCCTGTTGTTCAGTGGCTCTGTTATTTCGTCGCTCTGTCTGTCAGTCAGTATTCCTGTTGTACAGTGACTCTGTCATTCTGTCATTTTGTCGCTCTGTCAGTCAGTTGTACTGTTGTTCAGTGACTCTGTCATTCTGTCATTTTGTCGCTTTGTCAGTCAGTCGTCCTGTTGTTCAGTGGCTCTGTTATTTCGTCGCTCTGTCTGTCAGTCAGTATTCCTGTTGTTCAGTGACTCTGTCATTCTGTCATTTTGTCGCTCTGTCAGTCAGTTGTATTGTTTTTCAGTGGCTCTGTCACTCTGTCATTTCGTTGTACTCTTCTTTAGTGGCTCTGTCACTCTGTCAGTCAGTTGTATTGTTGTTCAGTGGCTCTGTCACGCTGTCATTTCGTCGCTCTGTCAGTCAGTCGTCCTGTTGTTCAGCGACTCGGTCACTCTGTCAATCTGTCACTTGGTCATTTCGTCGCTCTGTTAGTCAGTCATACTGTTGTTCAGAGGCTCTGTCACTCGGTCATTTCATCGCTCTGTCAGTCAGTCGTTCTGTTGTTCAGTGTCACTTTTGTCGCTCGGTCATTTCGTCGCTGTCAGTTAGTCGTCCTGTTGTTTAGAGGCTCTGTCATTTCGTTGTACTGTTGTTAAGTGGCTCTGTCACTCTGTCATTTCGTCGCTCTTTTAGTCAGTTGTACTGTTCTTTAGTGGCTCTGTCACTCTGTCAGTCCGTCATACTGTTGTTCAGTGACTCTTGTCACTTTGTGGCTCAGTCACTCTGTCATTTCGTCGCTCTGTCAGTCAGTTGTATTGTTGTTCAGTGGCTCAGTCACTCTGTCATTTCGTCACTATGTCAGTCAGTTGTATTGTTGTTCAGTGGCTCTGTTACTCTGTCATTTTGTCGCTCTGTCAGTCAGTCGTCCTGTTGTTCAGTGACTCTGTCACTTTGTCGCTCGGTCATTTCGTCGCTGTCAGTCAGTCGTCCTGTTGTTTAGTGGCTCTGTCACTCTGTCATTTCGTTGAACTCTTCTTTAGTGGCTCTGTCACTCTGTCATTTCGTCACTCTGTCATGTTGTCGCTCTGTCAGTGGCACTGTCGTTTCGATCGATTTGTTGCTCAGTCACTTCTGTCGGTCCGTCGATCCGTTATACACTTCACTGCACTTCACTGGACTGCATGATCTGCTGATCCCCACCGTGCCTGGACGACTGAAGAAATGCTGCAGCTGCTGCCCTTTATATAGGGCGACTGAGACTCAAATTCAAGATCGCACTCAAATTTTGAGCCCGTTGCATTTGAGGTTTAGTTCACCACTGGGAAGACTCTCTGCTGCTGCTTTCTAGCTTCGTTTTACTGAAATATAACTGACACATGATTCAGTGGCTCAGTCACTCTGTCATTTCGTCGATTTGTCAGTCAGTCGTCCTGTTGTTCAGCGACTCGGTCACTCTGTCAATCTGTCACTTGGTCATTTCGTCGCTCTGTCAGTCAGTCATACTGTTGTTCAGAGGCTCTGTCACTCGGTCATTTCGTCGCTCTGTCAGTCAGTCGTTCTGTTGTTCAGTGTCACTTTGTCGCTCGGTCATTTCGTCGCTGTCAGTTAGTCGTCCTGTTGTTTAGAGGCTCTGTCATTTCGTTGTACTGTTGTTTAGTGGCTCTGTCACTCTGTCATTTCGTCGCTCTTTTAGTCAGTTGTACTGTTCTTTAGTGGCTCTGTCACTCTGTCAGTCCGTTGTACTGTTGTTCAGTGGCTCTATCACTCTGTCAGTCAGTTGTACTGTTGTTCAGCGGCTCTGTCACTCTGTCATTTCGTCGGTCTGTCAGTCAGTCGCCCTGTTGCTCAGTGACTCTGTCACTCTGTGAATCTGTCACTCGGTCATTTCGTCGCTCTGTCAGTCCGTCATACTGTTGTTCAGTGACTCTGTCACTTTGTTGCTCGGTCATTTCGTCGCTCTGTCAGTCAGTCGTCCTGTTGTTCAGCGACTCGGTCACTCTGTCAATCTGTCACTTGGTCATTTCGTCGCTCTGTTAGTCAGTCATACTGTTGTTCAGAGGCTCTGTCACTCGGTCATTTCATCGCTCTGTCAGTCAGTCGTTCTGTTGTTCAGTGTCACTTTGTCGCTCGGTCATTTCGTCGCTGACAGTTAGTCGTCCTGTTGTTTAGAGGCTCTGTCATTTCGTTGTACTGTTGATTAGTGGCTCTGTCACTCTGTCATTTCGTCGCTCTTTTAGTCAGTTGTACTGTTCTTTAGTGGCTCTGTCACTCTGTCATTTCGTCGCACTGTCATGTTGTCGCTCTGTCAGTGGCACTGTCGTTGCGATCGATTTGTTGCTCAATCACTTCTGTCGGTTCGTCGATCCGTTATACACTTCACTTCACTTCACTGGACTGCATGATCTGCTGATCCCCACCGTGCCTGGACGACTGAAGAAATGCTGCAGCTGCTGCCCTTTATATGGGGCGACTGAGACTCAAATTCAAGATGGCACTCAAATTTTGAGCCCGTTGCATTCGAGCTTTAGTTGACCACTGGGAAGACCCTCTGCTGCTGCTTTCTAGCTTCGTTTTACTGAAATATAACTGACAAATAATTCAGTGGCTCAGTCACTCTGTCAGTCAGTTGTAGTGTTGTTCAGTGACTCTGTCATTCTGTCATTTTGTCGCTTTGTCAGTCAGTCGTCCTGTTGTTCAGTGGCTCTGTTATTTCGTCGCTCTGTCTGTCAGTCGTCCTGTTGTTCGGCGACTCGGTCACTCTGTCAATCTGTCACTTGGTCATTTCGTCGCTCTGTCAGTCAGTCATACTGTTGTTCAGAGGCTCTGTCACTCGGTCGTTTCGTCGCTCTGTCAGTCAGTCGTTCTGTTGTTCAGTGTCACTTTGTTGCTCGGTCATTTCGTCGCTCTGTCAGTCAGTCGTCCTGTTGTTCAGCGACTCGGTCACTCTGTCAATCTGTCACTTGGTCATTTCGTCGCTCTGTTAGTCAGTCATACTGTTGTTCAGAGGCTCTGTCACTCGGTCATTTCGTCGCTCTGTCAGTCAGTCGTTCTGTTGTTCAGTGTCACCTTGTCGCTCGGTCATTTCGTCACTGTCAGTTAGTCGTCATGTTGTTTATTTATTTATTTATTTATTTTCTTAAAGCTATTGACAAAAATGAGAGTCAATTTTAATTTAAAAAAGCCTATACAAAGTACACGATATAATTTCAATAGTAACACCAACCCGATGGGGGTATTTTATTTGCCAGTCCGGCCGGCTATGCCCACGTCTCACAGCCAAATATGGTCAGTGATACTATTGAAGCTATGAAAAGAAAGTGTTAGTAAGAAAACTTAAAAAATAAAATATTAAAATGTAGGTTATTAAACAATATTTAGCATACTTAAAATAATTCTTAAAATAATAATAAAAAATAAAAAAAATAATAATAATAAAAAAAAATAAAATAAAATAAATAAATAAATAAAAGGAGTTAAAAAAAAACAATAATAAAAAAAGAAAAAAAGAATAAAATAAGAAGAGGTAAAGTATAGAAAAAGAAAAAGGCCGGTAATAAGAGAAGTTGCAAGAAAAGTTAATAAAAAGAATAAGAAATAATAAAAAGAAAAGAGTAATGGAAGAGCCAAAAATAGAGTATAAGAATAGAATTGAGAAATCACTAACACAACATTAGCAGCAAAAGCGTATGCCAATGCTTATGCCTGGGCATTGTGAGTGATTTCCCTAAGATAAGCTGATAGTACACTTTTTATTTTAGGAGGAGAGAGCTCTAAGGAAAAAACGTGATAATATTTATTAAAATTAACACAAAGAACATGAAACGCACTGTGCAAAGAATAATCCCTAGTGCACACAGGTAAATGAAGCGGACGATAGTGTCTAGTTGCTCGGGACGGAACCAAAAAATTTAGACGACCCAACAAAGAGGACGAATCAATATCACCACTAATCAATTTATGCAGAAAAACAATTCCTAAAATTGTTCTGCGATTGGTTAGCGATGGAAGATCAATTAGCTGGAGCCTACTATGATAAGACGGTAATCGTAAATTACTGTCCCATCTAAGGTCTCTTAAGGCAAAGAGAAGAAACTGTTTTTGGACCGATTCGATACGATCCTGATACAGTTTATGTTGCGGGAGACCATACGACAGAACAATACTCTAGGATAGGACGCACAAGCGAAGTAAATAATAATAATAATAAAAGGATCTTTAAATTCCTTAGACCAACGTTTAATAAAGCCAAGCGCACTTTTGGCTTCATTAATTATGGTAGAAATATGAAGATTAAAGTTAAGTTTACAGTCAAAGAATACACCAAGATCTTTGACTGTAAAGATGCGTCGTAAGGAATTATTGCTAATTTTATAATCAACAATTAGAGGAACGGTACGACTGAAGGTCATTGTCATACACTTTGAGCAATTTAGGTCAAGCTGGTTTGCCACAGACCAAAGTTGAAATGCATTTAGGTCATCTTGAAGGTGAAGATGTCCATTTGCCCTGGAGTATGGAAGGCAAAGTTTTACATCATCAGCATACATAAATATAGTGGAATACGAGATACAACTAGGAAGGTCATTTATAAAAAGGGAAAAGAGCAATGGGCCCAAATGGCTACCCTGAGGTACACCAGACGAAACAAAGATAAGTTTAGACATAGCTGTACTCAGCAAGACTCTTTGGGTTCTACCCGTTAAATAGGATGAAATCCAAGAGACAAGACTGGGTGAAAATCCTAAGCGTTCAAGCTTAAGAATTAGTATGTAATGATGTACTGAGTCAAATGCTTTACTGAAGTCCGTATAAATAACATCGGTTTGCATTTTTTGGAAAAGCTGTCATTAACAAGCGACGTGAACTCAAGTAAATTAGAGGACGTAGATCGATTTTGAACAAAACCATGTTGAGATGGTTGAATAATCGATTTGCAAAAATGCTGCAAGGCCGATGTTATGATTTTCTCAAATAACTTCGGAATAGCAGATAATTTCGCGATGCCTCTATAATTGGAAATATCAGATCTTCCACCTTTTTTATATAAGGGAATGATGAAAGATTCTTTCCAAATTGAAGGGAACACAGAAGTATCCAAGGACAAGTTAAACAATTTTAGTAATTGTGACTGAAGAGAAACACTGCACTCTTTAATCACACAACTAGGAATATTATCAGCACCAGGAGAGAAAGATGATTTCAATGTCTTAATGGCTGCAGCCAGAGAGGATGCAGTAACTTTGGGAGTATTTATAGATCCATATTCAGGAAGAGAATAAGGATATGAGTTGCTGTAGAGATCAGCAGAAGAATAAGTGGATTGAAAAAATCAGCAAATAGATCAGAGGAATCCTGATCATTGCATGTTTTTTCACCTCCAAGGACAAATGAGGACGGCAAACCAGCGGATTTACGCTTCGAGTTTACAAATGAGAAAAATTGTTTGGGATCACGAGTAAACTGACGTTTGCAACGTGTAAGATAATTCTCATAACAGCTAGAATTTAAAAGATTGAAGTTTGACTTGGCAATGGAATATTTGGACCAGTCAATACTTGAACCAGACTTTTTGTAATTTTTAAAACATTTAGTTTTAATGTTTCTCAAGTTCGAAAGAGTTTAGAGGCTCTGTCATTTCGTTGTACTGTTGTTTAGTGGCTCTGTCACTCTGTCATTTCGTCGCTCTTTTAGTCAGTTGTACTGTTCTTTAGTGGCTCTGTCACTCTGTCAGTCCGTCATACTGTTGTTCAGTGACTCTGTCACTTTGTTGCTCGGTCATTTCGTCGATCTGTCAGTCAGTCGTCCTGTTGTTCAGCGACTCGGTCACTCTGTCTATCTGTCACTTGGTCATTTCGTCGCTCTGTCAGTCAGTCATACTGCTGTTCAGAGGCTCTGTCACTCGGTCATTTCGTCGCTCTGTCAGTCAGTCGTTCTGTTGTTCAGTGTCACTTTGTCACTCTGTCATTTCGTCGCTCTGTCATGTTGTCGCTCTGTCAGTGGCACTGTCGTTGCGATCGATTTGTTGCTCAATCACTTCTGTCGGTTCGTCGATCCGTTATACACTTCACTTCACTTCACTGGACTGCAGGATCTGCTGCGATCCCCACCGTGCCTGGACGACTGAAGAAATGTTGCAGCTGCTGCCCTTTATATGGGGCGACTGAGACTCAAATTCAAGATCGCACTCAAATTTTGAGCCCGTTGCATTTGAGGTTTAGTTCACCACTGGGAAGACTCTCTGCTGCTGCTTTCTAGCTTCGTTTTACTGAAATATAACTGACCCATGATTCAGTGGCTCAGTCACTCTGTCATTTCGTCGATTTGTCAGTCAGTCGTCCTGTTGTTCAGTGGCTCTGTCGTCCTGTTCACTCTTTCATTTCGTCACTATGTCAGTCAGTTGTATTGTTGTTCAGTGGCTCAGTCACTCTGTCATTTCGTCACTATGTCAGTCAGTTGTATTGTTGTTCAGTGGCTCTGTTACTCTGTCATTTTGTCGCTCTGTCAGTCAGTCGTCCTGTTGTTCAGTGACTCTGTCACTTTGTCGCTCGGTCATTTCGTCGCTGTCAGTCAGTCGTCCTGTTGTTTAGTGGCTCTGTCACTCTGTCATTTCGTTGAACTCTTCTTTAGTGGCTCTGTCACTCTGTCATTTCGTCACTCTGTCATGTTGTCGCTCTGTCAGTGGCACTGTCGTTTCGATCGATTTGTTGCTCAGTCACTTCTGTCGGTCCGTCGATCCGTTATACACTTCACTGCACTTCACTGGACTGCATGATCTGCTGATCCCCACCGTGCCTGGACGACTGAAGAAATGCTGCAGCTGCTGCCCTTTATATAGGGCGACTGAGACTCAAATTCAAGATCGCACTCAAATTTTGAGCCCGTTGCATTTGAGGTTTAGTTCACCACTGGGAAGACTCTCTGCTGCTGCTTTCTAGCTTCGTTTTACTGAAATATAACTGACCCATGATTCAGTGGCTCAGTCACTCTGTCATTTCGTCGATTTGTCAGTCAGTCGTCCTGTTGTTCAGTGGCTCTGTCGTCCTGTTCACTCTTTCATTTCGTCACTATGTCAGTCAGTTGTATTGTTGTTCAGTGGCTCAGTCACTCTGTCATTTCGTCACTATGTCAGTCAGTTGTATTGTTGTTCAGTGGCTCTGTCATTTCGTCGCTCTGTCAGTCAGTCGTCCTGTTGTTCAGTGGCTCTGTTATTTCGTCGCTCTGTCTGTCAGTCAGTATTCCTGTTGTTCAGTGACTCTGTCATTCTGTCATTTTGTCGCTCTGTCAGTCAGTTGTATTTTTTCAGTGGCTCTGTCACTCTGTCATTTCGTCGCGAGACAGTCGCCCTGTTGCTCAGTGATTCTGTCACTCTGTGAATCTATCACTCTGTCATTTCGTCGCTCTGTCAGTCCGTCATACTGTTGTTCAGTGACTCTTGTCACTTTGTGGCTCAGTCACTCTGTCATTTCGTCGCTCTGTCAGTCAGTTGTATTGTTGTTCAGTGGCTCAGTCACTCTGTCATTTCGTCGCTCTGTCAGTCAGTTGTATTGTTGTTCAGTGGCTCTGTCACTCTGTCATTTCGTCGCTCTGTCAGTCAGTCGTCCTGTTGTTCAGTGGCTCTGTTATTTCGTCGCTCTGTCTGTCAGTCAGTATTCCTGTTGTTCAGTGACTCTGTCATTCTGTCATTTTGTCGCTCTGTCAGTCAGTTGTATTGTTTTTCAGTGGCTCTGTCACTCTGTCATTTCGTCGCGAGACAGTCGCCCTGTTGCTCAGTGATTCTGTCACTCTGTGAATCTATCACTCTGTCATTTCGTCGCTCTGTCAGTCCGTCATACTGTTGTTCAGTGACTCTTGTCACTTTGTGGCTCAGTCACTCTGTCATTTCGTCGCTCTGTCAGTCAGTTGTATTGTTGTTCAGTGGCTCAGTCACTCTGTCATTTCGTCGCTCTGTCAGTCAGTTGTATTGTTGTTCAGTGGCTCAGTCACTCTGTCATTTCGTCACTATGTCAGTCAGTTGTATTGTTGTTCAGTGGCTCTGTCACTCTGTCATTTCGTCGCTCTGTCAGTCAGTCGCCCTGTTGTTCAGTAGCTCTGTCATTTCATCGCTCTGTCAGACAGTCATACTGTTGTTCAATGACTCTGTCATTCAGTCATTTTGTCGCTCTGTCAGTCAGTTGTAGTGTTGTTCAGTGACTCTGTCATTCTGTCATTTTGTCGCTTTGTCAGTCATTCGTCCTGTTGTTCAGTGGCTCTGTTATTTCGTCGCTCTGTCTGTCAGTCAGTATTCCTGTTGTACAGTGACTCTGTCATTCTGTCATTTTGTCGCTCTGTCAGTCAGTTGTACTGTTGTTCAGTGACTCTGTCATTCTGTCATTTTGTCGCTTTGTCAGTCAGTCGTCCTGTTGTTCAGTGGCTCTGTTATTTCGTCGCTCTGTCTGTCAGTCAGTATTCCTGTTGTTCAGTGACTCTGTCATTCTGTCATTTTGTCGCTCTGTCAGTCAGTTGTATTGTTTTTCAGTGGCTCTGTCACTCTGTCATTTCGTTGTACTCTTCTTTAGTGGCTCTGTCACTCTGTCATTTCGTCACTCTGTCATGTTGTCGCTCTGTCAGTGGCACTGTCGTTTCGATCGATTTGTTGCTCAGTTACTTCTGTCGGTCCGTCGATCCGTTATACACTTCACTGCACTTCACTGGACTGCATGATCTGCTGATCCCCACCGTGCATGGACGACTGAAGAAATGCTGCAGCTGCTGCCCTTTATATAGGGCGACTGAGACTCAAATTCAAGATCGCACTCAAATTTTGAGCCCGTTGCATTTGAGGTTTAGTTCACCACTGGGAAGACTCTCTGCTGCTGCTTTCTAGCTTCGTTTTACTGAAATATAACTGACACATGATTCAGTGGCTCAGTCACTTTGTCATTTCGTCGATTTGTCAGTCAGTCGTCCTGTTGTTCAGCGACTCGGTCACTCTGTCAATCTGTCACTTGGTCATTTCGTCGCTCTGTCAGTCAGTCATACTGTTGTTCAGAGGCTCTGTCACTCGGTCATTTCGTCGCTCTGTCAGTCAGTCGTTCTGTTGTTCAGTGTCACTTTGTCGCTCGGTCATTTCGTCGCTGTCAGTTAGTCGTCCTGTTGTTTAGAGGCTCTGTCATTTCGTTGTACTGTTGTTAAGTGGCTCTGTCACTCTGTCATTTCGTCGCTCTTTTAGTCAGTTGTACTGTTCTTTAGTGGCTCTGTCACTCTGTCAGTCCGTTGTACTGTTGTTCAGTGGCTCTATCACTCTGTCAGTCAGTTGTACTGTTGTTCAGCGGCTCTGTCACTCTGTCATTTCGTCGGTCTGTCAGTCAGTCGCCCTGTTGCTCAGTGACTCTGTCACTCTGTGAATCTGTCACTCGGTCATTTCGTCGCTCTGTCAGTCCGTCATACTGTTGTTCAGTGACTCTGTAACTTTGTTGCTCGGTCATTTCGTCGCTCTGTCAGTCAGTCGTCCTGTTGTTCAGCGACTCGGTCACTCTGTCAATCTGTCACTTGGTCATTTCGTCGCTCTGTCAGTCAGTCATACTGCTGTTCAGAGGCTCTGTCACTCGGTCATTTCGTCGCTCTGTCAGTCAGTCGTTCTGTTGTTCAGCGACTCGGTCACTCTGTCAATCTGTCACTTGGTCATTTCGTCGCTCTGTCAGTTAGTCATACTGCTGTTCAGGAGGCTCTGTCACTCGGTCATTTCGTCGCTCTGTCAGTCAGTCGTTCTGTTGTTCAGTGTCACTTTGTCGCTCGGTCATTTCGTCGCTGACAGTTAGTCGTCCTGTTGTTTACAGGCTCTGTCATTTCGTTGTACTGTTGATTAGTGGCTCTGTCACTCTGTCATTTCGTCGCTCTTTTAGTCAGTTGTACTGTTCTTTAGTGGCTCTGTCACTCTGTCATTTCGTTGTACTGTTGTTTAGTGGATCTGTCACTTTGTCATTTCGTCGCTCTTTTAGTCAGTTGTACTGTTCTTTAGTGGCTCTGTCACTCTGTCATTTCGTCGCACTGTCATGTTGTCGCTCTGTCAGTGGCACTGTCGTTGCGATCGATTTGTTGCTCAATCACTTCTGTCGGTTCGTCGATCCGTTATACACTTCACTTCACTTCACTGGACTGCATGATCTGCTGATCCCCACCGTGCCTGGACGACTGAAGAAATGCTGCAGCTGCTGCCCTTTATATAGGGCGACTGAGACTCAAATTCAAGATCGCACTTTTGAGCCCGTTGCATTTGAGGTTTAGTTCACCACTGGGAAGACTCTCTGCTGCTGCTTTCTAGCTTCGTTTTACTGAAATATAACTGACACATGATTCAGTGGCTCAGTCACTTTGTCATTTCGTCGATTTGTCAGTCAGTCGTCCTGTTGTTCAGTGGCTCTGTCGTCCTGTTCACTCTTTCATTTCGTCACTATGTCAGTCAGTTGTATTGTTGTTCAGTGGCTCAGTCACTCTGTCATTTCGTCACTATGTCAGTCAGTTGTATTGTTGTTCAGTGGCTCTGTCACTCTGTCATTTCGTCGCTCTGTCAGTCAGTCGCCCTGTTGTTCAGTGACTCTGTCATTCTGTCATTTCATCGCTCTGTCAGTCAGTCATACTGTTGTTCAATGACTCTGTCATTCAGTCATTTTGTCGCTCTGTCAGTCAGTTGTAGTGTTGTTCAGTGACTCTGTCATTCTGTCATTTTGTCGCTTTGTCAGTCATTCGTCCTGTTGTTCAGTGGCTCTGTTATTTCGTCGCTCTGTCTGTCAGTCAGTATTCCTGTTGTACAGTGACTCTGTCATTCTGTCATTTTGTCGCTCTGTCAGTCAGTTGTACTGTTGTTCAGTGACTCTGTCATTCTGTCATTTTGTCGCTTTGTCAGTCAGTCGTCCTGTTGTTCAGTGGCTCTGTTATTTCGTCGCTCTGTCTGTCAGTAGGTATTCCTGTTGTTCAGTGACTCTGTCATTCTGTCATTTTGTCGCTCGGTCAGTCAGTTGTATTGTTTTTCAGTGGCTCTGTCACTCTGTCATTTCGTTGTACTCTTCTTTAGTGGCTCTGTCACTCTGTCATTTCGTCACTCTGTCATGTTGTCGCTCTGTCAGTGGCACTGTCGTTTCGATCGATTTGTTGCTCAGTTACTTCTGTCGGTCCGTCGATCCGTTATACACTTCACTGCACTTCACTGGACTGCATGATCTGCTGATCCCCACCGTGCCTGGACGACTGAAGAAATGCTGCAGCTGCTGCCCTTTATATAGGGCGACTGAGACTCAAATTCAAGATCGCACTCAAATTTTGAGCCCGTTGCATTTGAGGTTTAGTTCACCACTGGGAAGACTCTCTGCTGCTGCTTTCTAGCTTCGTTTTACTGAAATATAACTGACACATGATTCAGTGGCTCAGTCACTCTGTCATTTCGTCGATTTGTCAGTCAGTCGTCCTGTTGTTCAGCGACTCGGTCACTCTGTCAATCTGTCACTTGGTCATTTCGTCGCTCTGTCAGTCAGTCATACTGTTGTTCAGAGGCTCTGTCACTCGGTCATTTCGTCGCTCTGTCAGTCAGTCGTTCTGTTGTTCAGTGTCACTTTGTCGCTCGGTCATTTCGTCGCTGTCAGTTAGTCGTCCTGTTGTTTAGAGGCACTGTCATTTCGTTGTACTGTTGTTTAGTGGCTCTGTCACTCTGTCATTTCGTCGCTCTTTTAGTCAGTTGTACTGTTCTTTAGTGGCTCTGTCACTCTGTCAGTCCGTTGTACTGTTGTTCAGTGGCTCTATCACTCTGTCAGTCAGTTGTACTGTTGTTCAGCGGCTCTGTCACTCTGTCATTTCGTCGGTCTGTCAGTCAGTCGCCCTGTTGCTCAGTGACTCTGTCACTCTGTGAATCTGTCACTCGGTCATTTCGTCGCTCTGTCAGTCCGTCATACTGTTGTTCAGTGACTCTGTCACTTTGTTGCTCGGTCATTTCGTCGCTCTGTCAGTCAGTCGTCCTGTTGTTCAGCGACTCGGTCACTCTGTCAATCTGTCACTTGGTCATTTCGTCGCTCTGTCAGTCAGTCATACTGCTGTTCAGAGGCTCTGTCACTCGGTCATTTCGTCGCTCTGTCAGTCAGTCGTTCTGTTGTTCAGCGACTCGGTCACTCTGTCAATCTGTCACTTGGTCATTTCGTCGCTCTGTCAGTCAGTCATACTGCTGTTCAGGAGGCTCTGTCACTCGGTCATTTCGTCGCTCTGTCAGTCAGTCGTTCTGTTGTTTAGTGTCACTTTGTCGCTCGGTCATTTCGTCGCTGACAGTTAGTCGTCTTGTTGTTTAGAGGCTCTGTCATTTCGTTGTACTGTTGATTAGTGGCTCTGTCACTCTGTCATTTCGTCGCTCTTTTAGTCAGTTGTACTGTTCTTTAGTGGCTCTGTCACTCTGTCATTTCGTTGTACTGTTGATTAGTGGCTCTGTCACTCTGTCATTTCGTCGCTCTTTTTAGTCAGTTGTACTGTTCTTTAGTGGCTCTGTCACTCTGTCATTTCGTTGTACTGTTGTTTAGTGGCTCTGTCACTTTGTCATTTCGTCGCTCTTTTAGTCAGTTGTACTGTTCTTTAGTGGCTCTGTCACTCTGTCATTTCGTCGCACTGTCATGTTGTCGCTCTGTCAGTGGCACTGTCGTTGCGATCGATTTGTTGCTCAATCACTTCTGTCGGTTCGTCGATCCGTTATACACTTCACTTTACTTCACTGGACTGCATGATCTGCTGATCCCCACCGTGCCTGGACGACTGAAGAAATGCTGCAGCTGCTGCCCTTTATATGGGGCGACTGAGACTCAAATTCAAGATGGCACTCAAATTTTGAGCCCGTTGCATTTGAGCTTTAGTTGACCACTGGGAAGACCCTCTGCTGCTGCTTTCTAGCTTCGTTTTACTGAAATATAACTGACAAATAATTCAGTGGCTCAGTCACTCTGTCAGTCAGTTGTAGTGTTGTTCAGTGACTCTGTCATTCTGTCATTTTGTCGCTTTGTCAGTCAGTCGTCCTGTTGTTCAGTGGCTCTGTTATTTCGTCGCTCTGTCTGTCAGTCGTCCTGTTGTTCGGCGACTCGGTCACTCTGTCAATCTGTCACTTGGTCATTTCGAGGCTCTGTCACTCGGTCATTTCGTCGCTCTGTCAGTCAGTCGTTCTGTTGTTTAGTGTCACTTTGTCGCTCGGTCATTTCGTCGCTGACAGTTAGTCGTCTTGTTGTTTAGAGGCTCTGTCGTCCTGTTCACTCTTTCATTTCGTCACTATGTCAGTCAGTTGTATTGTTGTTCAGTGGCTCAGTCACTCTGTCATTTCGTCACTATGTCAGTCAGTTGTATTGTTGTTCAGTGGCTCTGTCACTCTGTCATTTCGTCGCTCTGTCAGTCAGTCGCCCTGTTGTTCAGTGACTCTGTCATTCTGTCATTTCATCGCTCTGTCAGTCAGTCATACTGTTGTTCAATGACTCTGTCATTCAGTCATTTTGTCGCTCTGTCAGTCAGTTGTAGTGTTGTTCAGTGACTCTGTCATTCTGTCATTTTGTCGCTTTGTCAGTCATTCGTCCTGTTGTTCAGTGGCTCTGTTATTTCGTCGCTCTGTCTGTCAGTCAGTATTCCTGTTGTACAGTGACTCTGTCATTCTGTCATTTTTGTCGCTCGGTCAGTCAGTTGTATTGTTTTTCAGTGGCTCTGTCACTCTGTCATTTCGTTGTACTCTTCTTTAGTGGCTCTGTCACTCTGTCATTTCGTCACTCTGTCATGTTGTCGCTCTGTCAGTGGCACTGTCGTTTCGATCGATTTGTTGCTCAGTCACTTCTGTCGGTCCGTCGATCCGTTATACACTTCACTGCACTTCACTGGACTGCATGATCTGCTGATCCCCACCGTGCCTGGACGACTGAAGAAATGCTGCAGCTGCTGCCCTTTATATAGGGCGACTGAGACTCAAATTCAAGATCGCACTCAAATTTTTGAGCCCGTTGCATTTGAGGTTTAGTTCACCACTGGGAAGACTCTCTGCTGCTGCTTTCTAGCTTCGTTTTACTGAAATATAACTGACACATGATTCAGTGGCTCAGTCACTCTGCCATTTCGTCGATTTGTCAGTCAGTCGTCAGTGGCTCTGTCGTCCTGTTCACTCTTTCATTTCGTCGCTCTGTCAGTCAGTCATACTGTTGTTCAGAGGCTCTGTCACTCGGTCGTTTCGTCGCTCTGTCAGTCAGTCGTTCTGTTGTTCAGTGTCACTTTGTTGCTCGGTCATTTCGTCGCTCTGTCGGTCAGTCGTCCTGTTGTTCAGCGACTCGGTCACTCTGTCAATCTGTCACTTGGTCATTTCGTCGCTCTGTTAGTCAGTCATACTGTTGTTCAGAGGCTCTGTCACTCGGTCATTTCGTCGCTCTGTCAGTCAGTCGTTCTGTTGTTCAGTGTCACCTTGTCGCTCGGTCATTTCGTCACTGTCAGTTAGTCGTCATGTTGTTTAGAGGCTCTGTCATTTCGTTGTACTGTTGTTTAGTGGCTCTGTCACTCTGTCATTTCGTCGCTCTTTTAGTCAGTTGTACTGTTCTTTTAGTGGCTCTGTCACTATGTCAGTCCGTTGTACTGTTGTTCAGTGGCTCTATCACTCTGTCAGTCAGTTGTACTGTTGTTCAGCGGCTAGTCACTCTGTCATTTCGTCGCTCTGTCAGTCAGTTGTATTGCTTTTCAGGGGCTCTGTCACTCCGGTCATTTCGTCGCTCTGTCAGTCAGTCGCCCTGTTGCTCAGTGACTCTGTCACTCTGTGAATCTGTCACTCGGTCATTTCGTCGCTCTGTCAGTCAGTCGTTCTGTTGTTCAGTGTCACTTTGTCACTCTATCATTTCGTCGCTCTGTCATGTTGTTGCTCTGTCAGTGGCACTGTCGTTGCGATCGATTTGTTGCTCAATCACTTCTGTCGGTTCGTCGATCCGTTATACACTTCACTTCACTTCACTGCATGATCTGCTGATCCCCACCGTGCCTGGACGACTGAAGAAATGCTGCAGCTGCTGCCCTTTATATGGGGCGACTGAGACTCAAATTCAAGATGGCACTCAAATTTTGAGCCCGTTGCATTTGAGCTTTAGTTGACCACTGGGAAGACCCTCTGCTGCTGCTTTCTAGCTTCGTTTTTACTGAAATATAACTGACAAATAATTCAGTGGCTCAGTCACTCTGTCATTTCGTCGCTCTGTCAGTCAGTTGTACTGTTGTTCAGTGCCTCTGTCATTCTGTCATTTTGTCGCTTTGTCAGTCAGTCGTCCTGTTGTTCAGTGGCTCAGTTATTTCGTCGCTCTGTCAGTCAGTATTCCTGTTGTTCAGTGACTCTGTCATTCTGTCATTTTGTCGCTCTGTCAGTCAGTTGTATTGTTGTTCAGTGGCTCTGCCACTCTGTCACTATGTCAGTCAGTTGTTCAGTGGCTCTGTCACTCTGTCATTTCGTCGCTCTGTCAGTCAGTCGCCCTGTTGTTCCAGTAGCTCTGTCATTTCATCGCTCTGTCAGTCAGTCATACTGTTGTTCAATGACTCTGTCATTCAGTCATTTTGTCGCTCTGTCAGTCAGTTGTACTGTTGTTCAGTGACTCTGTCATTCTGTCATTTTGTCGCTTTGTCAGTCAGTCGTCCTGTTGTTCAGTGGCTCTGTTATTTCGTCGCTCTGTCTGTCAGTCAGTATTCCTGTTGTACAGTGACTCTGTCATTCTGTCATTTTGTCGCTCTGTCAGTCAGTTGTACTGTTGTTCAGTGACTCTGTCATTCTGTCATTTTGTCGCTTTGTCAGTCAGTCGTCCTGTTGTTCAGTGGCTCTGTTATTTCGTCGCTCTGTCTGTCAGTCAGTATTCCTGTTGTTCAGTGACTCTGTCATTCTGTCATTTTGTCGCTCTGTCAGTCAGTTGTATTGTTTTTCAGTGGCTCTGTCACTCTGTCATTTCGTCGCGAGACAGTCGCCCTGTTGCTCAGTGATTCTGTCACTCTGTGAATCTGTCACTCTGTCATTTCGTCGCTCTGTCAGTCCGTCATACTGTTGTTCAGTGACTCTTGTCACTTTGTGGCTCAGTCACTCTGTCATTTCGTCGCTCTGTCAGTCAGTTGTATTGTTGTTCAGTGGCTCAGTCACTCTGTCATTTCGTCACTATGTCAGTCAGTTGTATTGTTGTTCAGTGGCTCTGTTACTCTGTCATTTTGTCGCTCTGTCAGTCAGTCGTCCTGTTGTTCAGTGACTCTGTCACTTTGTCGCTCGGTCATTTCGTCGCTGTCAGTCAGTCGTCCTGTTGTTTAGTGGCTCTGTCACTCTGTCATTTCGTTGAACTCTTCTTTTAGTGGCTCTGTCACTCTGTCATTTCGTCACTCTGTCATGTTGTCGCTCTGTCAGTGGCACTGTCGTTTCGATCGATTTGTTGCTCAGTCACTTCTGTCGGTCCGTCGATCCGTTATACACTTCACTGCACTTCACTGGACTGCATGATCTGCTGATCCCCACCGTGCCTGGACGACTGAAGAAATGCTGCAGCTGCTGCCCTTTATATAGGGCGACTGAGACTCAAATTCAAGATCGCACTCAAATTTTGAGCCCGTTGCATTTGAGGTTTAGTTCACCACTGGGAAGACTCTCTGCTGCTGCTTTCTAGCTTCGTTTTACTGAAATATAACTGACACATGATTCAGTGGCTCAGTCACTCTGTCATTTCGTCGCTCTGTCAGTCAGTTGTACTGTTGTTCAGTGCCTCTGTCATTCTGTCATTTTGTCGCTTTGTCAGTCAGTCGTCCTGTTGTTCAGTGGCTCAGTTATTTCGTCGCTCTGTCAGTCAGTATTCCTGTTGTTCAGTGACTCTGTCATTCTGTCATTTTGTCGCTCTGTCAGTCAGTTGTATTGTTGTTCAGTGGCTCTGCCACTCTGTCACTATGTCAGTCAGTTGTTCAGTGGCTCTGTCACTCTGTCATTTCGTCGCTCTGTCAGTCAGTCGTCCTGTTGTTCAGTAGCTCTGTCATTTCATCGCTCTGTCAGTCAGTCATACTGTTGTTCAATGACTCTGTCATTCAGTCATTTTGTCGCTCTGTCAGTCAGTTGTACTGTTGTTCAGTGACTCTGTCATTCTGTCATTTTGTCGCTTTGTCAGTCAGTCGTCCTGTTGTTCAGTGGCTCTGTTATTTCGTCGCTCTGTCTGTCAGTCAGTATTCCTGTTGTACAGTGACTCTGTCATTCTGTCATTTTGTCGCTCTGTCAGTCAGTTGTACTGTTGTTCAGTGACTCTGTCATTCTGTCATTTTGTCGCTTTGTCAGTCAGTCGTCCTGTTGTTCAGTGGCTCTGTTATTTCGTCGCTCTGTCTGTCAGTCAGTATTCCTGTTGTTCAGTGACTCTGTCATTCTGTCATTTTGTCGCTCTGTCAGTCAGTTGTATTGTTTTTCAGTGGCTCTGTCACTCTGTCATTTCGTCGCGAGACAGTCGCCCTGTTGCTCAGTGATTCTGTCACTCTGTGAATCTGTCACTCTGTCATTTCGTCGCTCTGTCAGTCCGTCATACTGTTGTTCAGTGACTCTTGTCACTTTGTGTCTCAGTCACTCTGTCATTTCGTCGCTCTGTCAGTCAGTTGTATTGTTGTTCAGTGGCTCAGTCACTCTGTCATTTCGTCACTATGTCAGTCAGTTGTATTGTTGTTCAGTGGCTCTGTTACTCTGTCATTTTGTCGCTCTGTCAGTCAGTCGTCCTGTTGTTCAGTGACTCTGTCACTTTATCGCTCGGTCATTTCGTCGCTGTCAGTCAGTCGTCCTGTTGTTTAGTGGCTCTGTCACTCTGTCATTTCGTTGAACTCTTCTTTAGTGGCTCTGTCACTCTGTCATTTCGTCACTCTGTCATGTTGTCGCTCTGTCAGTGGCACTGTCGTTTCGATCGATTTGTTGCTCAGTCACTTCTGTCGGTCCGTCGATCCGTTATACACTTCACTGCACTTCACTGGACTGCATGATCTGCTGATCCCCACCGTGCCTGGACGACTGAAGAAATGCTGCAGCTGCTGCCCTTTATATAGGGCGACTGAGACTCAAATTCAAGATCGCACTCAAATTTTGAGCCCGTTGCATTTGAGGTTTAGTTCACCACTGGGAAGACTCTCTGCTGCTGCTTTCTAGCTTCGTTTTACTGAAATATAACTGACACATGATTCAGTGGCTCAGTCACTCTGCCATTTCGTCGATTTGTCAGTCAGTCGTCAGTGGCTCTGTCGTCCTGTTCACTTTTTCATTTCGTCACTATGTCAGTCAGTTGTATTGTTGTTCAGTGGCTCAGTCACTCTGTCATTTCGTCGCTCTGTCAGTCAGTCGTTCTGTTTTTCAGTGTCACTTTGTTGCTCGGTCATTTCGTCGCTCTGTCAGTCAGTCGTCCTGTTGTTCAGCGACTCGGTCACTCTGTCAATCTGTCACTTGGTCATTTCGTCGCTCTGTTAGTCAGTCATACTGTTGTTCAGAGGCTCTGTCACTCTGTCATTTCGTCGCTCTGTCAGTCAGTCGTTCTGTTGTTCAGTGTCACTTTGTCGCTCGGTCACTATGTCAGTCAGTTGTATTGTTGTTCAGTGGCTCTGTCACTCTGTCATTTCGTCGGTCTGTCAGTCAGTCGCCCTGTTACTCAGTGACTCTGTCACTCTGTGAATCTGTCACTCGGTCATTTCGTCGCTCTGTCAGTTCGTCATACTGTTGTTCAGTGACTCTGTCACTTTGTTGCTCGGTCATTTCGTCGCTCTGTCAGTCAGTCGTCCTGTTGTTCAGCGACCCGGTCACTCTGTCAATCTGTCACTTGGTCATTTCGTCGCTCTGTCAGTCAGTCATACTGTTGTTCAGAGGCTCTGTCACTCGGTCATTTCGTCGCTCTGTCAGTCAGTCGTTCTGTTGTTCAGTGTCACTTTGTTGCTCGGTCATTTCGTCGCTCTGTCAGTCAGTCGTCCTGTTGTTCAGCGACTCGGTCATTCTGTCAATCTGTCACTTGGTCATTTCGTCGCTCTGTTAGTCAGTCATACTGTTGTTCAGAGGCTCATTTACTCGGTCATTTCGTCGCTCTGTCAGTCATTCGTTCTGTTGTTCAGTGTCACTTTGTCGCTCGGTCATTTCGTCGCTGTCAGTAAGTCGTCCTGTTGTTTAGAGGCTCTGTCATTTCGTTGTACTATTGTTTAGTGGCTCTGTCACTCTGTCATTTCGTCGCTCTTTTAGTCAGTTGTACTGTTCTTTAGTGGCTCTGTCACTCTGTCAGTCCGTTGTACTGTTGTTCAGTGGCTCTATCACTCTGTCAGTCAGTTCTGTTGTTCAGCGGCTAGTCACTCTGTCATTTCGTCGCTCTGTCAGTCAGTTGTATTGCTTTTCAGAGGCTCTGTCACTCTGTCATTTCGTCGCTCTGTCAGTCAGTCGTTCTGTTGTTCAGTGTCACTTTGTCGCTCGGTCACTATGTCAGTCAGTTGTATTGTTGTTCAGTGGCTCTGTCACTCTGTCATTTCGTCGGTCTGTCAGTTCGTCAAACTGTTGTTCAGTGACTCTGTCACTTTGTTGCTCGGTCATTTCGTCGCTCTGTCAGTCAGTCGTCCTGTTGTTCAGCGACCCGGTCACTCTGTCAATCTGTCACTTGGTCATTTCGTCGCTCTGTCAGTCAGTCATACTGTTGTTCAGAGGCTCTGTCACTCGGTCATTTCGTCGCTCTGTCAGTCAGTCGTTCTGTTGTTCAGTGTCACTTTGTTGCTCGGTCATTTCGTCGCTCTGTCAGTCAGTCGTCCTGTTGTTCAGCGACTCGGTCACTCTGTCAATCTGTCACTCTGTCATTTCGTCGCTCTGTCAGTCAGTTCTACTCTTGTTCAGTGGCTCTGTCACTCTGTCAGTCAGTTGTATTGTTTTTCAGTGGCTCTGTCACTCTGTCATTTCGTCGCTCTGTCAGTCAGTGACTCTGTCACTCTGTGAATCTGTCACTCGGTCATTTCGTCGCTCTGTCAGTCCGTCATACTGTTGTTCAGTGACTCTGTCACTTTGTTGCTCGGTCATTTCGTCGCTCTGTCAGTCAGTCGTCCTGTTGTTCAGCGACTCTGTCACTCTGTCAATCTGTCACTTGGTCATTTCGTCGCTCTGTCAGTCAGTCATACTGCTGTTCAGAGGCTCTGTCACTCGGTCATTTCGTCGCTCTGTCAGTCAGTCGTTCTGTTGTTCAGCGACTCGGTCACTCTGTCAATCTGTCACTTGGTCATTTCGTCGCTCTGTCAGTCAGTCATACTGCTGTTCAGAGGCTCTGTCACTCGGTCATTTCGTCGCTCTGTCAGACAGTCGTTCTGTTGTTCAGTGTCACTTTTGTCGCTCGGTCATTTCTGTCGCTGTCAGTTAGTCGTCCTGTTGTTTAGAGGCTCTGTCATTTCGTTGTACTGTTGATTAGTGGCTCTGTCACTCTGTCATTTCGTCGCTCTTTTAATCAGTTGTACTGTTCTTTAGTGGCTCTGTCACTCTGTCATTTCGTTGTACTGTTGTTTAGTGGCTCTGTCACTTTGTCATTTCGTCGCTCTTTTAGTCAGTTGTACTGTTCTTTAGTGGCTCTGTCACTCTGTCATTTCGTCGCACTGTCATGTTGTCGCTCTGTCAGTGGCACTGTCGTTGCGATCGATTTGTTGCTCAATCACTTCTGTCGGTTCGTCGATCCGTTATACACTTCACTTCACTTCACTGGACTGCATGATCTGCTGATCCCCACCGTGCCTGGACGACTGAAGAAATGCTGCAGCTGCTGCCCTTTTATATGGGGCGACTGAGACTCAAATTCAAGATCGCACTCAAATTTTGAGCCCGTTGCATTTGAGCTTTAGTTGACCACTGGGAAGACCCTCTGCTGCTGCTTTCTAGCTTCGTTTTACTGAAATATAACTGACACATGATTCAGTGGCTCAGTCACTCTGCCATTTCGTCGATTTGTCAGTCAGTCGTCCTGTTGTTCAGTGGCTCTGTCGTCCTGTTCACTCTTTCATTTCGTCACTATGTCAGTCAGTTGTATTGTTGTTCAGTGGCTCAGTCACTCTGTCATTTCGTCGCTCTGTCAGTCAGTTGTAGTGTTGTTCAGTGACTCTGTCATTCTGTCATTTTGTCGCTTTGTCAGTCAGTCGTCCTGTTGTTCAGTGGCTCTGTTATTTCGTCGCTCTGTCTGTCAGTCAGTATTCCTGTTGTTCAGTGACTCTGTCATTCTTTCATTTCGTCACTATGTCAGTCAGTTGTATTGTTGTTCAGTGGCTCAGTCACTCTGTCATTTCGTCACTATGTCAGTCAGTTGTATTGGTGTTCAGTGGCTCTGTCACTCTGTCATTTCGTCGCTCTGTCAGTCAGTTGTATTGTTGTTCAGTGGCTCAGTCACTCTGTCATTTCGTCACTATGTCAGTCAGTTGTATTGTTGTTCAGTGGCTCTGTTACTCTGTCATTTCGTCGCTCTGTCAGTCAGTCGTCCTGTTGTTCAGTGGCTCTGTCACTTTGTCGCTCGGTCATTTCGTCGCTGTCAGTCAGTCGTCCTGTTGTTTAGTGGCTCTGTCACTCTGTCATTTCGTTGTACTCTTCTTTAGTGGCTCTGTCACTCTGTCATTTCGTCACTCTGTCATGTTGTCGCTCTGTCAGTGGCACTGTCGTTTCGATCGATTTGTTGCTCAGTCACTTCTGTCGGTCCGTCGATCCGTTATACACTTCACTGCACTTCACTGGACTGCATGATCTGATGATCCCCACCGTGCCTGGACGACTGAAGAAATGCTGCAGCTGCTGCCCTTTATATAGGGCGACTGAGACTCAAATTCAAGATCGCACTCAATTTTTGAGCCCGTTGCATTTGAGGTTTAGTTCACCACTGGGAAGACTCTCTGCTGCTGCTTTCTAGCTTCGTTTTACTGAAATATAACTGACACATGATTCAGTGGCTCAGTCACTCTGCCATTTCGTCGATTTGTCAGTCAGTCGTCCTGTTGTTCAGTGGCTCTGTCGTCCTGTTCACTCTTTCATTTCGTCACTATGTCAGTCAGTTGTATTGTTGTTCAGTGGCTCAGTCACTCTGTCATTTCGTCGCTCTGTCAGTCAGTCGTTCTGTTGTTCAGTGTCACTTTGTTGCTCGGTCATTTCGTCGCTCTGTCAGTCAGTCGTCCTGTTGTTCAGCGACTCGGTCACTCTGTCAATCTGTCACTTGGTCATTTCGTCGCTCTGTTAGTCAGTCATACTGTTGTTCAGAGGCTCTGTCACTCTGTCATTTCGTCGCTCTGTCAGTCAGTCGTTCTGTTGTTCAGTGTCACTTTGTCGATCGGTCACTATGTCAGTCAGTTGTATTGTTGTTCAGTGGCTCAGTCACTCTGTCATTTCGTCACTATGTCAGTCAGTTGTATTGTTGTTCAGTGGCTCTGTCACTCTGTCATTTCGTCGCTCTGTCAGTCAGTCATCCTGTTGTTCAGTTGCTCAGTCACTCTGTCATTTCGTCACTATGTCAGTCAGTTGTATTGTTGTTCAGTGGCTCTGTCACTCTGTCATTTCGTCGCTCTGTCAGTGTTGTTCAGTGACTCTGTCACTTTGTTGCTCGGTCATTTCGTCGCTCTGTCAGTCAGTCGTCCTGTTGTTCAGTGACTCTGTCACTCTGTCAATCTGTCACTTAGTCTTTTCGTCGCTCTGTCAGTAAGTCGTCCTGTTGTTCAGTGACTCTGTCACTCTGTCAATCTGTCACTTGGTCATTTCGTCGCTCTGTCAGTCAGTCGTCCTTTTGTTCAGTGACTCTGTCACTCTGTTAATCTGTCACTTGGCCATTTCGTCGCTCTGTCAGTCAGTCGTTCTGTTGTTCAGTGACTCTGTCACTTTGTTGCTCGGTCATTTCGTCGCTTTGTCAGTCAGTCGTCCTGTTGTTCAGCGACTCGGTCACTCTGTCAATCTGTCACTTGGTCATTTCGTCGCTCTGTCAGTCAGTCATACTGTTGTTCAGAGACTCTGTCACTCGGTCATTTCGTCGCTCTGTCAGTCAGTTGTATTTCTTTTCAGGGGCTCTGTCACTCTGTCATTTCGTCGCTCTGTCAGTCAGTTCTACTCTTTTTCAGTGGCTCTGTCACTCTGTCAGTCAGTTGTCCTGTTGTTCAGCGACTCGGTCACTCTGTCACTTGGTCATTTCGTCGCTCTGTCAGTCCGTCATACTGTTGTTCAGTGACTCTGTCACTTTGTTGCTCGGTCATTTCGTCGCTCTGTCAGTCAGTCGTCCTGTTGTTCAGCGACTCGGTCACTCTGTCAATCTGTCACTTGGTCATTTCGTCGCTCTGTCAGTCAGTCATACTGTTGTTCGGAGGCTCTGTCACTCGGTCATTTCGTCGCTCTGTCAGTCAGTCGTTCTGTTGTTCAGTGTCACTTTGTCGCTCGGTCATTTCGTCGCTGTCAGTTAGTCGTCCTGTTGTTTAGAGGCTCTGTCATTTCGTTGTACTGTTGTTTAGTGGCTCTGTCACTCTGTCATTTCGTCGCTCTTTTAGTCAGTTGTACTGTTCTTTAGTGGCTCTGTCACTCTGTCAGTCCGTTGTACTGTTGTTCAGTGGCTCTATCACTCTGTCAGTCAGTTGTACTGTTGTTCAGCGGCTAGTCACTCTGTCAGTCAGTTGTATTGCTTTTCAGGGGCTCTGTCACTCTGTCATTTCGTCGCTCTGTTAGTCAGTTCTACTCTTGTTCAGTGGCTCTGTCACTCTGTGAATCTGTCACTCGGTCATTTCGTCGCTCTGTCAGTCCGTCATACTGTTGTTCAGTGACTCTGTCACTTTGTTGCTCGGTCATTTCGTCGCTCTGTCAGTCAGTCGTCCTGTTGTTCAGCGACTCGGTCACTCTGTCAATCTGTCACTTGGTCATTTCGTCGCTCTGTCAGTCAGTTATACTGTTGTTCAGTGTCACTTTGTTGCTCGGTCATTTCGTCGCTCTGTCAGTCAGTCGTCCTGTTGTTCATCGACTCGGTCACTCTGTCAATCTGTCACTTGGTCATTTCGACGCTCTGTCAGTCAGTCATAATGTTGTTCAGCGACTCGGTCACTCTGTCAATCTGTCACTTGGTCATTTCGTCGCTCTGTCAGTCAGTCGTCCTGTTGTTCAGCGACTCGGTCACTCTGTCAATCTGTCACTTGGTCATTTCGTCGCTCTGTCAGTCAGTCATACTGTTGTTCAGAGGCTCTGTCACTCGGTCATTTCGTCGCTCTGTCAGTCAGTCGTTCTGTTGTTCAGTGTCACTTTTGTCGCTCGGTCATTTCGTCGCTGTCAGTTAGTCGTCCTGTTGTTTAGAGGCTCTGTCATTTCGTTGTACTGTTGTTTAGTGGCTCTGTCACTCTGTCATTTCGTCGCTCTTTTAGTCAGTTGTACTGTTCTTTAGTGGCTCTGTCACTCTGTCATTTCGTTGTACTGTTGTTTAGTGGCTCTGTCACTCTGTCATTTCGTCGCTCTGTCAGTCAGTTGTATTGTTGTTCAGTGACTCAGTCACTCTGTCATTTCGTCACTATGTCAGTCAGTTGTATTGTTGTTCAGTGGCTCTGTTACTCTGTCATTTCGTCGCTCTGTCAGTCAGTCGTCCTGTTGTTCAGTGGCTCTGTCACTTTGTCGCTCGGTCATTTCGTCGCTGTCAGTCAGTCGTCCTGTTGTTTAGTGGCTCTGTCACTCTGTCATTTCGTTGTACTCTTCTTTAGTGGCTCTGTCACTCTGTCATGTTGTCGCTCTGTCAGTGACACTGTCGTTTCGATCGATTTGTTGCTCAGTCACTTCTGTCGGTCCGTCGATCCGTTATACACTTCACTGCACTTCACTGGACTGCATGATCTGCTGATCCCCACCGTGCCTGGACGACTGAAGAAATGCTGCAGCTGCTGCCCTTTATATAGGGCGACTGAGACTCAAATTCAAGATCGCACTCAAATTTTGAGCCCGTTGCATTTGAGGTTTAGTTCACCACTGGGAAGACTCTCTGCTGCTGCACTTCACTGGACTGCATGATCTGCTGATCCCCATCGTGCCTGGACGACTGAAGAAATGCTGCAGCTGCTGCCCTTTATATAGGGCGACTGAGACTCAAATTCAAGATCGCACTCAAATTTTGAGCCCGTTGCATTTGAGCTTTAGTTCACCACTGGGAAGACTCTCTGCTGCTGCTTTCTAGCTTCGTTTTACTGAAATATAACTGACACATGATTCAGTGGCTCAGTCACTCTGTCATTTCGTCGATTTGTCAGTCAGTCGTCCTGTTGTTCAGTGGCTCTGTCGTCCTGTTCACTCTTTCATTTCGTCACTATGTCAGTCAGTTGTATTGTTGTTCAGTGGCTCTGTCACTCTGTCATTTCGTCGCTCTGTCAGTCAGTCATCCTGTTGTTCAGTTGCTCAGTCACTCTGTCATTTCGTCACTATGTCAGTCAGTTGTATTGTTGTTCAGTGGCTCTGTCACTCTGTCATTTCGTCGCTCTGTCAGTCCGTCATACTGTTGTTCAGTGACTCTGTCACTCTGTCAATCTGTCACTTAGTCATTTCGTCGCTCTGTCAGTAAGTCGTCCTGTTGTTCAGTGACTCTGTCACTCTGTCAATCTGTCACTTGGTCATTTCGTCGCTCTGTCAGTCAGTCGTCCTTTTGTTCAGTGACTCTGTCACTCTGTCAATCTGTCACTTGGCCATTTCGTCGCTCTGTCAGTCAGTCGTTCTGTTGTTCAGTGACTCTGTCACTCTGTTGCTCGGTCATTTCGTCGCTCTGTCAGTCAGTCGTCCTGTTGTTCAGCGACTCGGTCACTCTGTCAATCTGTCACTTGGTCATTTCGTCGCTCTGTCAGTCAGTCATACTGTTGTTCAGAGGCTCTGTCACTCGGTCATTTCGTCGCTCTGTCGGTCAGTTGTATTTCTTTTCAGGGGCTCTGTCACTCTGTCATTTCGTCGCTCTGTCAGTCAGTTCTACTCTTTTTCAGTGGCTCTGTCACTCTGTCAGTCAGTTGTCCTGTTGTTCAGCGACTCGGTCACTTTGTCACTTGGTCATTTCGTCGCTCTGTCAGTCCGTCATACTGTTGTTCAGTGACTCTGTCACTTTGTTGCTCGGTCATTTCGTCGCTCTGTCAGTCAGTCGTCCTGTTGTTCAGCGACTCGGTCACTCTGTCAATCTGTCACTTGGTCATTTCGTCGCTCTGTCAGTCAGTCATACTGTTGTTCGGAGGCTCTGTCACTCGGTCATTTCGTCGCTCTGTCAGTCAGTCGTTCTGTTGTTCAGTGTCACTTTGTCGCTCGGTCATTTCGTCGCTGTCAGTTAGTCGTCCTGTTGTTTAGAGGCTCTGTCATTTCGTTGTACTGTTGTTTAGTGGCTCTGTCACTCTGTCATTTCGTCGCTCTTTTAGTCAGTTGTACTGTTCTTTAGTGGCTCTGTCACTCTGTCAGTCCGTTGTACTGTTGTTCAGTGGCTCTATCACTCTGTCAGTCAGTTGTACTGTTGTTCAGCGGCTAGTCACTCTGTTATTTCGTCGCTCTGTCAGTCAGTTGTATTGCTTTTCAGGGGCTCTGTCACTCTGTCATTTCGTCGCTCTGTCAGTCAGTTCTACTCTTGTTCAGTGGCTCTGTCACTCTGTGAATCTGTCACTCGGTCATTTCGTCGCTCTGTCAGTCCGTCATACTGTTGTTCAGTGACTCTGTCACTTTGTTGCTCGGTCATTTCGTCGCTCTGTCAGTCAGTCGTCCTGTTGTTCAGCGACTCGGTCACTCTGTCAATCTGTCACTTGGTCATTTCGTCGCTCTGTTCTTTAGTGGCTCTGTCACTCTGTCAGTCCGTTGTACTGTTGTTCAGTGGCTCTATCACTCTGTCAGTCAGTTGTACTGTTGTTCAGCGGCTAGTCACTCTGTCATTTCGTCGCTCTGTCAGTCAGTTGTATTGCTTTTCAGGGGCTCTGTCACTCTGTCATTTCGTCGCTCTGTCAGTCAGTTCTACTCTTGTTCAGTGGCTCTGTCACTCTGTGAATCTGTCACTCGGTCATTTCGTCGCTCTGTCAGTCCGTCATACTGTTGTTCAGTGACTCTGTCACTTTGTTGCTCGGTCATTTCGTCGCTCTGTCAGTCAGTCGTCATGTTGTTCATCGACTCGGTCACTCTGTCAATCTGTCACTTGGTCATTTCGTCGCTCTGTCAGTCAGTCATACTGTTGTTCAGAGGCTCTGTCACTCTGTCATTTCGTCGCTCTGTCAGTCAGTCGTTCTGTTGTTCAGTGTCACTTTGTCGCTCGGTCATTTCGTCGCTGTCAGTTAGTCGTCCTGTTGTTTAGAGGCTCTGTCATTTCGTTGTACTGTTGTTTAGTGGCTCTGTCACTCTGTCATTTCGTCGCTCTTTTAGTCAGTTGTACTGTTCTTTAGTGGCTCTGTCACTCTGTCAGTCCGTTGTACTGTTGTTCAGTGGCTCTATCACTCTGTCAGTCAGTTGTACTGTTGTTCAGCGGCTAGTCACTCTGTCATTTCGTCGCTCTGTCAGTCAGTTGTATTGCTTTTCAGGGGCTCTGTCACTCTGTCATTTTGTCGTTCTGTCAGTCAGTTCTACTCTTTTTTCAGTGGCTCTGTCACTCTGTCAGTCAGTTGTATTGTTGTTCAGTGGCTCTGTCACTCTGTCATTTCGTCGCTCTGTCAGTCCGTCATACTGTTGTTCAGTGGCTCTGTCACTTTGTTGCTCGGTCATTTCGTCGCTCTGTCAGTCAGTCGTCCTGTTGTTCAGCGACTCGGTCACTCTGTCAATCTGTCACTTGGTCATTTCGTCGCTCTGTCAGTCAGTCATACTGTTGTTCAGAGGCTCTGTCACTCGGTCATTTCGTCGCTCTGTCAGTCAGCCGTTCTGTTGTTCAGTGTCACTTTGTCGCTCGGTCATTTCGTCGCTGTCAGTTAGTCGTCCTGTTGTTTAGAGGCTCTGTCATTTCGTTGTACTGTTGTTTAGTGGCTCTGTCACTCTGTCATTTCGTCGCTCTTTTAGTCAGTTGTACTGTTCTTTAGTGGCTCTGTCACTCTGTCATTTCGTTGTACTGTTGTTTAGTGGCTCTGTCACTTTGTCATTTCGTCGCTCTGTCAGTCAGTTGTACTGTTCTTTAGTGGCTCTGTCACTCTGTCATTTCGTCGCTCTGTCATGTTGTCGCTCTGTCAGTGGCACTGTCGTTGCGATCGATTTGTTGCTCAATCACTTCTGTCGGTTCGTCGATCCGTTATACACTTCACTTCACTTCACTGGACTGCATGATCTGCTGATCCCCACCGAGTCTGGACGACTGAAGAAATGCTGCAGCTGCTGCCCTTTATATGGGGCGACTGAGACTCAAATTCAAGATCGCAATCAAATTTTGAGCCCGTTGCATTTGAGCTTTAGTTGACCACTGGGAAGACCCTCTGCTGCTGCTTTCTAGCTTCGTTTTACTGAAATATAACTGACAAATAATTCAGTGGCTCAGTCACTCTGTCATTTCGTCGCTCTGTCAGTCAGTTGTACTGTTGTTCAGTGCCTCTGTCATTCTGTCATTTTGTCGCTTTGTCAGTCAGTCGTCCTGTTGTTCAGTGGCTCTGTTATTTCGTCGCTCTGTCTGTCAGTCAGTATTCCTGTTTATTTATTTATTTATTTATTTATTTATTTATTTTCTTAAAGCTATTGACAAAAAACGAGAGTCAATTTTAATTTAAAAAGCCTGTACAAAGTACACGATATAATTTCAATAGTAACACCAACCCGATGGGGGTATTTTATTTGCCAGTCCGGCCGGCTATGCCCACGTCTCACAGCCAAATATGGTCAGTGATACTATTGAAGCTATGAAAAGAAAGTGTTAGTAAGAAAACTTAAAAAAATAAAATATTAAAATGTAGGTTATTAAACAATATTTAGCATACTTAAAATAATTCTTAAAATAATAATAAAAAATAAAAAATAATAATAATAAAAAATAAATAAAATAAAATAAAATAAATAAATAAATAAAAGGAGTTAAAAAAAAAACAATAATAAAAAAAAAGAAAAAAGAATAAAATAAGAAGAGATAAAGTATAGAAAAAGAAAAGGCCGGTAATAAGAGAAGTTGCAAGAAAAGTTAATAAAAAGAATAAGAAATAATAAAAGAAAAGAGTAATGGAAGAGCCAAAAATAGAGTATAAGAATAGAATTGAGAAATCACTAACACAACATTAGCAGCAAAAACGTATGCCAATGCTTATGCCTGGGCATTGTGAGTGATTTCCCTAAGATAAGCTGATAGTACACTTTTTATACTCATTCACGAAAGTGAATCAGTATATTGGTTTTGTGCAATGTCCGTCTTGCTGTCCGTCCGTCTGTCCGTCTGTCCGTCCGTCCGTCTGTCCGTCTGTCCGTATGAACGCAATCTATTTCGGCGCTATTGAAGCTAGAGACTTGAAATTTGGAACACATACTCGTGTGTATCTCCGATTTATAAAGTGTTAAAATTTTCCCGATCCGCCCACTAGGGGCGTGGCAAATCGGAAAATGCGTTTTCCGATATACCAGAAATCATGTTAGTTAAAGAGCTAGAAAGCTGAAATTTGGAATATAGATCCGCATCGACCACTAAGGATCACGAGCTATGGCGGATATATCTCCGCCTATTGGGGGCGTGGCAAATCGGATAAAACTGTATCTCCTAAAGTTGTAAACCTAGGATGCTGAAATTTTGCACGTCAGCTAATGCTATGATTCTTTAAAGTCTGAAGATAAAATTATAAGCCTACGCCCATTAGGGGCGTGGCAAATCGGACCTGAAGATATAGTGATTTTTTATATTCTGCTATATTTTGGACACTATTGATGCCAGAGGCCTCAAATTTTTTATATATACTCGGTCTAATCACCCAAGACCAAAAAGTTTTGTCGGATATATGTCCGCCCACAGGGGGCGTGGCAAACCGCAAAAGTTTATATCTCCTAAAGTATAATAGCTACTAGCTTTAAATTTGGATAGTTGAGTTACTGGTAGCCTCCTCTATCGATGCCCCAAAAAATAATTTTTACGCCTCTTTAGGGGCGTGGCATATCGAAAAATACCTTGTAATTTTCACATTTTTTGAGCGTAAGAATTCAAAAATTGCATTTAGGTTACCGGTTTCTCGTTCTTAGAACTGGCTAAAAATGAGGAGCCTACGACCAGTAGGGGCGTGGCAAATCGGAAAAACCTGTATTCTATAGTATTAGAGCGAAGCTTAACTACTTAATTGTTGATGGGATGTGAATGAGTATTCCGCAGTCGGTAACGCCCGACTGCAACGTTCTTACTTGTTATTTTAGGAGGAGAGAGCTCTAAGGAAAAAACGTGATAATATTTATTAAAATTAACACAAAGAACATGAAACGCACTGTGCAAAGAATAATCCTTAGTGCACACAGGTAAATGAAGCGGACGATAGTGTCTAGTTGCTCGGGACGGAACCAAAAAATTTAGACGACCCAACAAAGAGGACGAATCAATATCACCACTAATCAATTTATGCAGAAAAACAATTCCTAAAATTGTTCTGCGATTGGTTAGCGATGGAAGATCAATTAGCTGGAGCCTACTATGATAAGACGGTAATTGTAAATTACTGTCCCATCTAAGGTCTCTTAAGGCAAAGAGAAGAAACTGTTTTTGGACCGATTCGATACGATCCTGATACAGTTTATGTTGCGGAGACCATACGACAGAACAATACTCTAGGATAGGATGCACAAGCGAAGTAAATAAGCGCTTGGTAATAAAAGGATCTTTAAATTCCTTAGACCAACGTTTAATAAAGCCAAGCACACTTTTTGCTTCATTAATTATGGTAGAAATATGAAGATTAAAGTTAAGTTTACAGTCAAAGAATACACCAAGATCTTTGACTGTAAAGATGCGTCGTAAGGAATTATTGCTAATTTTATAATCAACAATTAGAGGAACGGTACGACTGAAGGTCATTGTCATACACTTGGAGCAATTTAGGTCAAGCTGGTTTGCCACACACCAAAGTTGAAATGCATTTAGGTCATCTTGAAGGTGAAGATGTCCATTTGCCCTGGAGTATGGAAGGCAAAGTTTTACATCATCAGCATACATAAATATAGTGGAATACGAGATACAACTAGGAAGGTCATTTATAACAAGTAAGAACGTTGCAGTCGGGCGATACCGATTGCAGAAGACTCATTCACAGCCCAAACGCTGTCAACCAGAGTATATAGTGCAATTTTCAAGTCTAGTGCGCAACAAAAAACAGGGCATGATCCCATTAATATTGGAAAATCATCGATAGCTATTTCTATGATCATTGCATAATTGCATTCAAATTACATGCATATGTATATAATTTATACAATTTTGACTTTTAATAATATACATGTATTTATATCCATATATTGAATACCGGCTTCAAGCTAGCAGCAGATCAGCGCGATTTTACTATACATGTGCACACACTCATTGTCTATTCTATGCGTACAGACAGAAGCGCGCCTTTTCTCACATTCTTAGAATTTCGATTGATTTCTAGACTTTCTAGCCGTTACTGTAGTTTTGTCTGATGACGCTCTCTTATTAAGCTATTCTATTTTAGCCACTGATTGCTCGAGCAAAGCAATGGCGCGGGTGCTAAGGGCGATGCAAGTAATGTTAGAGTAGGGGAGGTTCGAACCTCTACTATGTTATTATTATTATTTTTTTTTTTTCCATACATATTTCGTTTTTTATAAAATAGATATTTTATTGGGAAGGTGCGAGCTTGACTGAATGGCACTTAATACTTTTCATTTTTTTAGTCGAATAATTTTAAAAGTTTAAATTTGTTTCTTCTTAAATAGCCCTCAAATACATATACGCAAATATATACATATGTATATATGTAAGTCTGCACGCATAGCATCAAGCATTCCAGCCTTATACACGCGCTCATTTGTATGTGTGTATGTATACACACATAAATGCGTACTCTAGCATATTCTAAGAATCTCGTTGAGATTGATTTGTCTGCATTGTTTTTGAATTTCCAGCTACCACTCTGGCTTTTCTTTGCTATGTGGCGTCATAACAATAATGTGATTTCGTTTTAACTACTGTTGATCGAAACGACGCGGTGGTGCTGTAGGCTGAAGCGCCGACGACCATTATTTTAGCTATTTTGACAAACATGCTGTTTGGGTTGGGTGCGAGTTCAAATCCCGCGGAAAACACTTTTTTGTAAATTGCAAATTTTTGTTATTTTAGCTTCTTTTAAATTTTTTAAATTCATAAAAATGTTTCTTTTTGTATTATGAATATCTATTAAGCTTATTTATATGTACAAATGCATAAATAGATGGCTGACGTATATAAATGTCGCAATACGGGCACTGTAAATGCCGATTGCCACGCCCCTAGTGGCCGTCGACTCCTCAATTTTAGCCAGTTCTTAGAACGAGCAACCGGTTACCTAAATGCAAAATTTGAATTCTTACGCTCAAAAAATGTGAAAATTACAGGGTATTTTTCGATATGCCACGCCCCTAAAGAGGCTTAAAAATTATTTTTGGGGCATCAATAGAGGTGGCCACCAGTAACTTAACTATCCAAATTTGAAGCTTCTAGCTCTTAAACTGTAGGAGATATAAACTTTTGCGGTTTGCCACGCCCCCTATGGGCGGACATATATCTACCATAGCTCGTTGGACTTGGGTGATCAACCCGCGTATATATACCAAATTTCAGATCTCTAGCATCAATAGTGCCTAAAATATAACAGAATTTATAAAGTGTTAAAATTTTCCCGATCCGCCCACTAGGGGCGTGGCAAATCGGAAAATGCATTTTCCGATATACCAGAAATCATGTTTGTTGAAGAGCTAGAAAGCTGAAATTTGGTATGTAGGTCCGCGCCGACCACCCAAGATCACAAGCTATGGCGGATATATCTTCGCCCATTAGGGGCGTGGCAAATCGGACAAAACTGTATCTCCTAAAGTTATAAACTTAGAATGCTGAAATTTTGCACGTAAGCTAATGTTTTAATTCTATGAAGATGGGTGATAAAATTATATATCTACGCCCACTAGGGGCGTGGCAAATCGGACCTGAAGATATAGTGATTTTTCGAATTCTGCTATATTTCAGGCACTATTGATGCTAGAGACCTGAAATTTTGTATATATACGCGGGTTGACCACCCAAGTCCAACGAGCTATGGTAGATATTTGTCCGCCTATAGGGGGCGTGGCAAACCGCAAAAGTTTATATCTCCTACAGTTTAAGAGCTAGAAGCTTCAAATTTGGATAGTTAAGTTACTGGTGGCCACCTCTATTGATGCCCCAAAAATAATTTTTAAGCCTCTTTAGGGGCGTGGCATATCGAAAAATACCCTGTAATTTTCACATTTTTTGAGCGTAAGAATTCAAATTTTGCATTTAGGTAACCGGTTGCTCGTTCTAAGAACTGGCTAAAATTGAGGAATCTACGGCCACTAGGGGCGTGGCAATCGGCATTTACAGTGCCCGAATAGCGACATTTATATGCGTCAGCCATCTATTTATGTATATGTACACATAAGTAGGCTTAATAGGCATTGATAGCACGGAAGGAAACATTTTTATAAAATTAATAAAATATAAAAAAGCTAAAATAACAAAAATTTGCAATTTACAAAAAAGTGTTTTCAGCGGGTTTTGAACTCGCACCCAACCCAAACAGCATGTTTCTCAAAATAGCTAAAATAAAGATCGTCGGCGCTTCAGCCTACAGCACCACCGCGTCGTTTCGATTAGTAGTAGTTAAAACGAAATCACATTATTGCTATGACGCAATATAGCAAAGAAAAGCCAGAGTGGTGGTTGGAAATTAAAAAAGAAAACAATGCAAAGGCAAATCAATCGCAGCGAGATTCTTAGAATATGCTAGAGTACGCATTTATGTGTACATACATACACACATACAAATGAGCGCGTGTATAAGGCTGGAATGCTTGATGCTATGCGTGCAGGCTTACATATATAATTATATATACATATGTATGTATTTGAGGGCTATTTAAGAAGAAACAAATTTAAACTTATAAAATTATTCGACTAAAAAAATGAAAAGTATTAAGTGCCATTCAGTCAAGCTCGCACCTTCCCAATAAAATATCTATTTTATAAAAACGAAATATGTATGAAAAAAAAAAAAAAATAATAACATAGTAGAGGTTCGAACCTCCCCTACTCTAACATTACTTGCGTCGCCCTTAGCACCCGCGCCACTGCTTTGCTCGAGCAATCAGTTGCTAAAATAGAATAGCTTAATAAGAGAGCGTCATCAGACAAAACTACAGTAACGGCTAGAAAGTCCAGAAATCAATCGAAATTCTAAGAATGTGAGAAAAGGCGCGCTTCTGTCTGTACGCATAGAATAGACGATGAGTGTGTGCACAAGCATAGGAAAATCGCGCTGATCTGCTGTTAGCTTGAAGCCGGTATCCAATGTATGGATATAAGTATATAATAAAAATCAAAATTGTATAAATTATATATGTATGTAATTTGAATGCAATAGCTATCGATGATTTTCCAATTTTAATGGCATCATGCCGTGTTTTTTGCTGCGCACTAGATTTGAAAATTGCACTATATACTCTGGTTGATAGCGTTTGGGCTGTGAATGAGTCTTCTGCAATCGGTATCGCCCGACTGCAACGTTCTTACTTGTTTATATAAGGGAATGATGAAAGATTCTTTCCAAATTGAAGGGAACACAGAAGTATCCAAGGACAAGTTAAACAATTTTAGTAATTGTGACTGAAGAGAAACACTGCACTCTTTAATCACACAACTAGGAATATTATCAGCACCAGGAGAGAAAGATGATTTCAATGTCTTAATGGCTGCAGCCAGAGAGGATGCAGTAACTTTGGGAGTATTTATAGATCCATATTCAGGAAGAGAATATGGATATGAGTTGCTGTAGAGATCAGCAGAAGAATAAGTGGATTGAAAAAAATCAGCAAATAGATCAGAGGAATCCTGATCATTGCATGTTTTTTCACCTCCAAGGACAAATGAGGACGGCAAACCAGAGGATTTACGCTTCGAGTTTACAAATGAGAAAAATTGTTTGGGATCACGAGTAAACTGACGTTTGCAACGTGTAAGATAATTCTCATAACAGCTAGAATTTAAAAGATTGAAGTTTGACTTGGCAATGGAATATTTGGACCAGTCAATACTTGAACCAGACTTTTTGTAATTTTTAAAACATTTAGTTTTAATGTTTCTCAAGTTCGAAAGAGTTTTGGTGAACCAAGGTGGCTTATTTGAAACTGGCGAAATACGGCGGAGAGGGACACAAATATCCAGAATAGAGTTTAAGGTAGAATAAAAAAACGATGCTGCTAAATTAATATCAACCGACTCATATAAAATAGACCAGTCTGTTGAATTAATTAGTTCGTTAAGCAAAACGAAATTGCATTTACGATAACAGCGACTAAGTTTAGAAGGCATTGGAGTAGTAGAGGGAGGATTGTCGATAGTTAATAAAACCTCTAAAGTGGGATGATATATATCCTCAGGTAAGGAGAAAGGAGTTGATCTCGCGACATTAATGAGCGAATCATGATTAACAAACACAAGATCAAGAGTGCGATTAAGATGGTTTGAAATAGAGTTCATCTGAAACATAGACAGGTTAAACAATTCATCAAAAAGATAGTGATCAATTGTCGGAATAAAGTAATTTGCATTACAAGTTGAAGACCAAGAAGTGTTCGGAATATTAAAATCACCCAACACAAGAAGACAATCTCTATCATTTACATGTTCATTAACTTGTTTAATACAATTTATGTGGTGAGCATAAACTTGTACATCAGAAGAGGGAGGGATATAAGAACATGTGATGTATAATGAACACGATGGGAGAGTTAATTTAACCGCTATAATCTCCACATCATGAAGGGACGAAAAGGTAAACAACTCAGAGTGGATAATGGACTTAACCGCAATTAACACCCCACCACCTCTGCGCGACGAACGGTCGAGTCTATAAATAGTGAAATTACTTGAAAGAATTTCACTATTATGAATATTACTACTTAGCCATGTTTCAGTGAAAGCGATAATATCATATTGTACACTGAAACTATGCAAGAAAAGACTTTTAAGTTTTGAGTTTAAGCCACGTACATTTTGATAAATCAGGGACAGCTGAGAAGAGGTTTGTAAGTAATTTAGTTTTTTGGTACAACGTTTGATGAAGATTGCACCGAAGGTAAATTTACTGAAATAGGCATCGATCTGTTACGATTTTTGGGTTTAAATTCATTAACAACTACATGAGGTGGCCAGAAATTAGGGTCACAAAGGGTTTTAAAGTGTTCTACAGGCACATTGATTTTGAACGAAGCAATTTCACGCGGTGTCGCAAAACTAAACTTCGATATAAAAACATTAGCCGGAATCTTATTTGAGATAAAAGCCGATACTGCCTCAATGGTAGTGTCAGATGAAAGCCTAGATAAGAAAACTTGCTTTCTAGGAGAGACAACAGATAAGGTAATGCTATGAGAGGCTGACTTATTGCCACTCTTTGTTTGAGCAACAATAGAAGTAGCATCCAAATTTGGGACAGGGGCTTGAGTTTCAATAGAAGCCTCAATAGGAGAAACAGATATGGGACAAGGTGAAGGAGGATCTAGAGAATTGGGAGCCGACGACAAAACAGAAGCGCAAGGTAAGGGAGGAGCAAGCGAATTAGGTGACGGTACTATTACAGAAGGAGTTACCGACAACAAAGGAGTATCCAATTGAGGGAGAGGACTTTCAAAGCCGTACTGATTTAAGATTTCCTCAGCAGCAGCCATGTCACTGGTCAACTGCATAGAAATCTTCTTCAGTTTTAAAAACTGAGACCTCACAGCACTATACATTTTAGAAAAGTTTATTTGTTTTTCCAAACAAATCGGACAAGACCAGCGTATGCCTCCACTACCAGCTTTAGTAGTAGACATAATATTGTCATATTCACGCCCAGTAAGACCTGCACACTTAGTATGCATCATGTTATCACACAGCCAGCAACTTATAAATTGCGCTTGTGCAGAATCGACTGTTTTCCTGAAAGTGCAAGCTTTTTTGCAGCAACTCATATTGGCAATCGGGATAGATCACAAAATAACTGAATGTAAACAGAAATGTCAAAACAAAGAGAGGTATAAATGTGTTGAGAGCGAGTCCAACAACAAACAGCCGTTACAGAGCGCAACGAAAATATATGTTGAGAGAGCGAGTCAACAACAAAAACAGCCGTTACAGAGCAGATCAGTGACTCTGTCATTCTGTCATTTTGTCGCTCTGTCAGTCAGTTGTATTGTTGTTCAGTGGCTCTGCCACTCTGTCATTTCGTCACTATGTCAGTCAGTTGTTCAGTGGCTCTGTTACTCTGTCATTTCGTCGCTCTGTCAGTCAGTCGTCCTGTTGTTCAGTAGCTCTGTGATTTCATCGCGCTGTCAGTCAGTCATACTGTTGTTCAATGACTCTGTCATTCAGTCATTTTGTCGCTCTGTCAGTCAGTTGTAGTGTTGTTCAGTGACTCTGTCATTCTGTCATTTTGTCGCTTTGTCAGTCAGTCGTCCTGTTGTTCAGTGGCTCTGTCATTTTGTCGCTTTGTCAGTCAGTCGTCCTGTTGTTCAGTGGCTCTGTTATTTCGTCGCTCTGTCTGTCAGTCAGTATTCCTGTTGTTCAGTGACTCTGAAATTCTGTCATTTTGTCGCTCTGTCAGTTAGTTGTATTGTTGTTCAGTGGCTCTGCCACTCTGTCATTTCGTCACTATGTCAATCAGTTGTTCAGTGGTTCTGTCACTCTGTCATTTCGTCGCTCTGTCAGTCAGTCGCCCTGTTGTTCAGTAGCTCTGTCATTTCATCGCTCTGTCAGTCAGTATTCCTGTTGTTCAGTGACTCAGTCACTCTGTCAGTAAGTCGTCCTGTTGTTCAGTGCCTCTGTTATTTCGTCGCTCTGTCTGTCAGTCAGTATTCGTGTTGTTCAGTGACTCTGTCATTCTGTCATTTTGTCGCTCTGTCAGTCAGTTGTATTGTTGTTCAGTGGCTCAGTCACTCTGTCATTTCGTCACTATGTCAGTCAGTTTTATTGTTGTTCAGTGGCTCTGTTACTCTGTCATTTCGTCGCTCTGTCAGTCAGTCGTCCTGTTGTTCAGTGACTCTGTCACTTTGTCGCTCGGTCATTTCGTCGCTGTCAGTCAGTCGTCCTGTTGTTTAGTGGCTCTGTCACTCTGTCATTTCGTTGTACTCTTCTTTAGTGGCTCTGTCACTCTGTCATTTCGTCGCTCTGTCATGTTGTCGCTCTGTCAGTGGCACTGTCGTTGCGATCGATTTGTTGCTCAATCACTTCTGTCGGTTCGTCGATCCGTTATACACTTCACTTTACTTCACTGGACTGCATGATCTGCTGATCCCCACCGTGCCTGGACGACTGAAGAAATGCTGCAGCTGCTGCCCTTTATATAGGGCGACTGAGACTCAAATTCAAGATCGCACTCAATTTTTGAGCCCGTTGCATTTGAGGTTTAGTTCACCACTGGGAAGACTCTCTGCTGCTGCTTTCTAGCTTCGTTTTTACTGAAATATAACTGACACATGATTCAGTGGCTCAGTCACTCTGTCATTTCGTCGATTTGTCAGTCAGTCGTCCTGTTGTTCAGTGGCTCTGTCGTCCTGTTCACTCTTTCATTTCGTCACTATGTCAGTCAGTTGTATTGTTGTTCAGTGGCTCAGTCACTCTGTCATTTCGTCACTCTGTCAGTCAGTTGTGTTGTTGTTCAGTGTCACTTTGTCGCTCGGTCATTTCGTCGCTCTGTCAGTCCGTCATACTGTTGTTCAGTGACTCTGTCACTTTGTTGCTCGGTCATTTCGTCGCTCTGTCAGTCAGTCGTCCTGTTGTTCAGCGACTCGGTCACTCTGTCACTTGGTCATTTCGACGCTCTGTCAGTCAGTCATACTGTTATTCAGAGGCTCTGTCATTTCGTTGTACTGTAGTTTAGTGGCTCTGTCACTCTGTCATTTCGTCGCTCTTTTAGTCAGTTGTACTTTTCTTTAGTGGCTCTGTCACTCTGTCAGTCCGTTGTACTGTTGTTCAGTGGCTCTATCACTCTGTCAGTCAGTTGTATTGTAGTTCAGTGGCTCTGTCACTCTGTCATTTCGTCGCTCTGTCAGTCAGTCGTTCTGTTGTTCAGTGTCACTTTGTTGCTCGGTCATTTCGTCGCTCTGTCAGTCAGTTGTACTGTTGTTCAGTGCCTCTGTCATTTTGTCGCTTTGTCAGTCAGTCGTCCTGTTGTTCAGTGGCTCTGTTATTTCGTCGCTCTGTCTGTCAGTCAGTATTCCTGTTGTTCAGTGACTCTGAAATTCTGTCATTTTGTCGCTCTGTCAGTTAGTTGTATTGTTGTTCAGTGGCTCTGCCACTCTGTCATTTCGTCACTATGTCAATCAGTTGTTCAGTGGTTCTGTCACTCTGTCATTTCGTCGCTCTGTCAGTCAGTCGCCCTGTTGTTCAGTAGCTCTGTCATTTCATCGCTCTGTCAGTCAGTATTCCTGTTGTTCAGCGACTCGGTCACTCTGTCACTTGGTCATTTCGACGCTCTGTCAGTCAGTCATACTGTTATTCAGAGGCTCTGTCATTTCGTTGTACTGTAGTTTAGTGGCTCTGTCACTCTGTCATTTCGTCGCTCTTTTAGTCAGTTGTACTTTTCTTTAGTGGCTCTGTCACTCTGTCAGTCCGTTGTACTGTTGTTCAGTGGCTCTATCACTCTGTCAGTCAGTTGTACTGTTGTTCAGCGGCTAGTCTCTCTGTCATTTCGTCGCTTTGTCAGTCAGTTGTATTGCTTTTCAGGGGCTCTGTCACTCTGTCATTTCGTCGCTCTGTCAGTCAGTTCTACTCTTGTTCAGTGGCTCTGTCACTCTGTCAGTCAGTCATACTGTTGTTCAATGACTCTGTCATTCAGTCATTTTGTCGCTCTGTCAGTCAGTTGTAGTGTTGTTCAGTGACTCTGTTATTTCGTCACTCTGTCTGTCAGTCAGAATTCCTGTTGTACAGTAACTCTGTCATTCTGTCATTTTGTCGCTCTGTCAGTCAGTTGTACTGTTGTTCAGTGATTCTGTCATTCTGTCATTTTTGTCGCTTTGTCAGTCAGTCGTCCTGTTGTTCAGTGGCTCTGTTATTTCGTCGCTCTGTCTGTCAGTCAGTATTCCTGTTGTTCAGTGACTCTGTCATTCTGTCATTTTGTCGCTCTGTCAGTCAGTTGTATTGTTGTTCAGTGGCTAGTCACTCTGTCATTTCGTCGCTCAGTCAGTTGTATTGTTTTTCAGTGGCTCTGTCACTCTGTCATTTCGTCGCTCTGTCAGTCAGTCGCCCTGTTGCTCAGTGATTCTGTCACTCTGTGAATCTGTCACTCGGTCATTTCGTCGCTCTGTCAGTCCGTCATACTGTTGTTCAGTGACTCTGTCACATTGTGGCTCAGTCACTCTGTCATTTCGTCGCTCTGTCAGTCAGTTGTATTGTTGTTCAGTGGCTCAGTCACTCTGTCATTTCGTCACTATGTCAGTCAGTTGTATTGTTGTTCAGTGGCTCTGTTACTCTGTCATTTTGTCGCTCTGTCAGTTAGTCGTCCTGTTGTTCAGTGACTCTGTCACTTTGTCGCTCGGTCATTTCGTCGCTCTGTCAGTCAGTCGTCCTGTTGTTCAGTGGCTCTGTTATTTCGTCGCTCTGTCTGTCAGTCAGTATTCCTGTTGCTCAGTGACTCTGTCATTCTGTCATTTTGTCGCTCTGTCAGTCAGTTGTATTGTTGTTCAGTGGCTCTGCCACTCTGTCATTTCGTCACTATGTCAGTCAGTTGTTCAGTGGCTCTGTCACTCTGTCATTTCGTCGCTCTGTCAGTCAGTCGCCCTGTTGTTCAGTAGCTCTGTCATTTCATCGCTCTGTCAGTCAGTCATACTGTTGTTCAATGACTCTGTCATTCAGTCATTTTGTCGCTCTGTCAGTCAGTTGTAGTGTTGTTCAGTGACTCTGTTATTTCGTCGCTCTGTCTGTCAGTCAGTATTCCTGTTGTACAGTAACTCTGTCATTCTGTCATTTTGTCGCTCTGTCAGTCAGTTGTACTGTTGTTCAGTGACTCTGTCATTCTGTCATTTTGTCGCTTTGTCAGTCAGTCGTCCTGTTGTTCAGTGGCTCTGTTATTTCGTCGCTCTGTCTGTCAGTCAGTATTCCTGTTGTTCAGTGACTCTGTCATTCTGTCATTTTGTCGCTCTGTCAGTCAGTTGTATTGTTGTTCAGTGGCTAGTCACTCTGTCATTTCGTCGCTCAGTCAGTTGTATTGTTTTTCAGTGGCTCTGTCACTCTGTCATTTCGTCGCTCTGTCAGTCAGTCGCCCTGTTGCTCAGTGATTCTGTCACTCTGTGAATCTGTCACTCGGTCATTTCGTCGCTCTGTCAGTCCGTCATACTGTTGTTCAGTGACTCTGTCACATTGTGGCTCAGTCACTCTGTCATTTCGTCGCTCTGTCAGTCAGTTGTATTGTTGTTCAGTGGCTCAGTCACTCTGTCATTTCGTCACTATGTCAGTCTGTTGTACTGTTGTTCAGTGACTCTGTCATTCTGTCATTTTGTCGCTTTGTCAGTCAGTCGTCCTGTTGTTCAGTGGCTCTGTTATTTCGTCGCTCTGTCTGTCAGTCAGTATTCCTGTTGTTCAGTGACTCTGTCATTCTGTCATTTTGTCGCTCTGTCAGTCAGTTGTATTGTTGTTCAGTGGCTCTGCCACTCTGTCATTTCGTCACTATGTCAGTCAGTTGTTCAGTGGCTCTGTCACTCTGTCATTTCGTCGCTCTGTCAGTCAGTCGCCCTGTTGTTCAGTAGCTCTGTCATTTCATCGCTCTGTCAGTCAGTCATACTGTTGTTCAATGACTCTGTCATTCAGTCATTTTGTCGCTCTGTCAGTCAGTTGTAGTGTTGTTCAGTGACTCTGTTATTTCGTCGCTCTGTCTGTCAGTCAGTATTCCTGTTGTTCAGTGACTCTGTCATTCTGTCATGTTGTCGCTCTGTCAGTGGCACTGTCGTTTCGATCGATTTGTTGCTCAGTCACTTCTGTCGGTCCGTCGATCCGTTATACACTTCACTGCACTTCACTGGACTGCATGATCAGCTGATCCGCACCGTGCCTGGACGACTGAAGAAATGCTGCAGCTGCTGCCCATTATATGGGGCGACTGAGACTCAAATTCAAGATCGCACTCAAATTTTGAGCCCGTTGCATTTGAGCTTTAGTTCACCACTGGGAAGGCCCTCTGCTGCTGCTTTCTAGCTTCGTTTTACTGAAATATAACTGACAAATAATTCAGTGGCTCAGTCACTCTGTCATTTCGTCGCTCTGTCAGTCAGTTGTATTGCTTTTCAGGGGCTCTGTCACTCTGTCATTTCGTCGCTCTGTCAGTCAGTTCTACTCTTGTTCAGTGGCTCTGTCACTCTGTCAGTCAGTTGTATTGTTTTTCAGTGGCTCTGTCACTCTGTCATTTCGTCGCTCTGTCAGTCAGTCGCCCTGTTGCTCAGTGACTCTGTCACTCTGTGAATCTGTCACTCGGTCGTTTCGTCGCTCTGTCAGTCTGTCATACTGTTGTTCAGTGACTTTGTCACTTTGTTGCTCGGTCATTTCGTCGCTCTGTCAGTCAGTCGTCCTGTTGTTCAGCGACTCGGTCACTCTGTCAATCTGTCACTTGGTCATTTCGTCGCTCTGTCAGTCAGTCATACTGTTGTTCAGAGGCTCTGTCACTCGGTCATTTCGTCGCTCTGTCAGTCAGTCGTTCTGTTGTTCAGTGTCACTTTGTCGCTCGGTCATTTCGTCGCTGTCAGTTAGTCGTCCTGTTGTTTAGAGGCTCTGTCATTTCGTTGTACTGTTGTTTAGTGGCTCTGTCACTCTGTCATTTCGTCGCTCTTTTAGTCAGTTGTACTGTTCTTTAGTGGCTCTGTCACTCTGTCATTTCGTTGTACTGTTGTTTAGTGGCTCTGTCACTTTGTCATTTTGTCGCTCTTTTAGTCAGTTGTACTGTTCTTTAGTGTCTCTGTCACTCTGTCATTTCGTCGCTCTGTCATGTTGTCGCTCTGTCAGTGGCACTGTCGTTGTGATCGATTTGTTGCTAAATCACTTCTGTCGGTTCGTCGATCCGTTATACACTTCACTTCACTTCACTGGACTGCATGATCTGCTGATCCCCACCGTGCCTGGACGACTGAAGAAATGCTGCAGCTGCTGCCCTCAAATTCAAGATCGCACTCAAATTTGGAGCCCGTTGCATTTGAGCTTTAGTTGACCACTGGGAAGACCCTCTGCTGCTGCTTTCTAGCTTCGTTTTACTGAAATATAACTGACAAATAATTCAGTGGCCCAGTCACTCTGTCATTTCGTCGCTCTGTCAGTCAGTTGTACTGTTGTTCAGTGACTCTGTCATTCTGTCATTTTGTCGCTTTGTCAGTCAGTCGTCCTGTTGTTCAGTGGCTCTGTTATTTCGTCGCTCTGTCTGTCAGTCAGTATTCCTGTTGTTCAGTGACTCTGTCATTCTGTCATTTTGTCGCTCTGTCAGTCAGTTGTATTGTTGTTCAGTGGCTCTGGTACTCTGTCATTTCGTCACTATGTCAGTCAGTTGTTCAGTGGCTCTGTTACTCTGTCATTCCGTCGCTCTGTCAGTCAGTCGCCCTGTTGCTCAGTAGCTCTGTCATTTCATCGCTCTGTCAGTCAGTCATACTGTTGTTCAATGACTCTGTCATTCAGTCATTTTGTCGCTCTGTCAGTCAGTTGTAGTGTTGTTCAGTGACTCTGTCATTCTGTCATTTTGTCGCTTTGGCAGTCAGTCGTCCTGTTGTTCAGTGGCTCTGTTATTTCGTCGCTCTGTCTGCCAGTCAGTATTCCTGTTGTTCAGTGACTCTGTCATTCTGTCATTTTGTCGCTCTGTCAGTCAGTTGTACTGTTGTTCAGTGACTCTGTCATTCTGTCATTTTGTCGCTTTGTCAGTCAGTCGTCCTGTTGTTCAGTGGCTCTGTTATTTCGTCGCTCTGTCTGTCAGTCAGTATTCCTGTTGTTCAGTGACTCTGTCATTCTGTCATTTTGTCGCTCTGTCAGTCAGTTGTATTGTTGTTCAGTGGCTAGTCACTCTGTCATTTCGTCGCTCTGTCAGTCAGTTGTATTGTTTTTCAGTGACTCTGTCACTCTGTCATTTCGTCGCTCTGTCAGTCAGTCGCCCTGTTGTCAGTGACTCTGTCACTTTGTCGCTCGGTCATTTCGTCGCTGTCAGTCAGTCGTCCTGTTGTTTAGTGGCTCTGTCACTCTGTCATTTCGTTGTACACTTCTTTAGTGGCTCTGTCACTCTGTCATTTCGTCACTCTGTCATGTTGTCGCTCTGTCAGTGGCACTGTCGTTTCGATCGATTTGTTGCTCAGTCACTTCTGTCGGTCCGTCGATCCGTTATACACTTCACTGCACTTCACTGGACTGCATGATCTGCTGATCCCCACCGTGCCTGGACGACTGAAGAAATGCTGCAGCTGCTGCCCTTTATATAGGGCGACTGAGACTCAAATTCAAGATCGCACTCAAATTTTGAGCCCGTTGCATTTGAGGTTTAGTTCACCACTGGGAAGACTCTCTGCTGCTGCTTTCTAGCTTCGTTTTACTGAAATATAACTGACAAATAATTCAGTGGCTCAGTCACTCTGTCATTTCGTCGCTCTGTCAGTCAGTCATCCTGTTGCTCAGTTGCTCAGTCACTCTGTCATTTCGTCACTATGTCAGTCAGTTGTACTGTTGTTCAGTGACTGTTATTTCGTTACTATGTCAGTCAGTTGTTCAGTGGCTCTAACAGTCTGTCATTTCGTCGCTCTGTCAGTCAGTCGCCCTGTTGTTCAGTGGCTCTGTCATTCTGTCATTTTGTCGCTTTGTCAGTCAGTCGTCTTGTTGTTTAGTGGCTCTGTCACTGTGTCATTTCGTTACTATGTCAGTCAGTTGTTCAGTGGCTCTATCACTCTGTCATTTCGTCGGTTTGTCAGTCAGTCGCCCTGTTGTTCAGTGGCTCTGTCATTTCATCGCTCTGTCAGTCAGTCATACTGTTGTTCAGTGACTCTTTCATTCTGTCATTTTGTCGCTCTGTCAGTCAGTTGTACTGTTGTTCAGTGACTGTTATTTCGTTACTATGTCAGTCAGTTGTTCAGTGGCTCTATCACTCTGTCATTTCGTCGCTCTGTCAGTCAGTCGCCCTGTTGTTCAGTGGCTCTGTCATTTCATCGCTTTGTCAGTCAGTTGTACTGTTGTTCAGTGACTCTGTCATTCTGTCATTTTGGCGCTTTGTCAGTCAGTCATCTTGTTGTTTAGTGGCTCTGTCACTCTGTCATTTCGTTACTATGTCAGTCAGTTGTTCAGTGGCTCTATCACTCTGTCATTTCGTCGCTCTGTCAGTCAGTCGCCCTGTTGTTCAGTGGCTCTGTCATTTCATCGCTCTGTCAGTCATTTGTAATGTTGTTCAGTGACTCTGTCATTCTGTCATTTTGTCGCTTTGTCAGTCAGTCGTCCTGTTGTTCAGTGGCTATGTCATTTCGTAGCTCTGTCAGTCAGTTGTAGTTCAGTGGCTCAGCCACTCTCTCATTTCGTCACTATGTCAGTCAGTTGTATTGTTGTTCAGTAGCTCTGTCACTCTTTCATATCGTCATTATGTCAGTCAGTTGTACTGTTGAATCAGAAAAAGCAAATCGATTCAATATTCTGATGCTTTGATAATAGAAAATTTTAAAATATTCTGCAATACACTAGTAAGTATTGTTATAGAGGAAAATGAATTCAGTAATTATTGCAACATGTGATGGAGAAACAGAAAAAGCAAATCGATTCAATATTTTGATGCTTTGATAACAGAAAATTTTTAAAATATGCGGCAATAATCTAGTAAGTATTGAAAAAGAGAAAAATGAATTCAGTAATTATTGCAACATGTGACGGAGAATCAGAAAAAGCAAATCGATTCAATATGTTGATGCTTTGATAACGGAAAATTGTAAAATATTCGGCAATAAACTAGAAAGTATTGCAATAGAGAAAAATAAATAAACTTATTATTGCAACATGTGATGGAGAATCAGAAAAAGCAAAGCGATTCAATATTTTGATGCTTAGATAACAGCAAATTTTAAAATATTCGTCAATAAAGTAGTAATTATTGCAATAGAGAAAAATGAATTCAGAAATTATTGCAACATGTGACGGAGAATCAGAAAAAGCAAATCGATTCAATATGTTGATAACGGAAAATATTAAAATATTCGGCAATAAACTAGTAAGTATTGCAATAGAGAAAAATGAATTCAGTAATTATTGAAACATATGATGGAGAATCAGAAAAAGCAAATCGATTTAATATTTTGATGCTTTCATAACAAAAAATTTTAAAATATTTGGCAATAAACTAGTAAGTATTGCAATAGAGAAAAATGAATTCAGAAATTATTGCAACATGCGACGGAGAATCAGAAAAAGCAAATCGATTCAATATTTTGATGCTTTCATAACGGAAAATTTTAAAATATTTGGCAATAAACTAGTAAGTATTGCAATAGAGAAAAATGAATTCAGTAATTATTGCAACATATGATGGAGAATCAGAAAAAGCAAATCGATTCAATATTTTGATGCTTTGATAACAATAAATTTTAAAATATTCGGCAATAAACTAGTAAGTATTGCAATAGAGAAAAATGAATTCAGAAATTATTGCAACATGTGACGGAGAATCAGAAAAAGCAAATCGATTCAATATGTTGATAACGGAAAATTTTAAAATATTCGGCAATAAACTAGTAAGCATTGCAATAGAGAAAAATGAATACAGTAATTATTGCAACATGTGATGGAGAAACAGAAAAACAAATCGATTCATTATTTTGATGCTTTGATAAAAGAAAATTTTTAAAATATGCGGCAATAATCTAGTAAGTATTGAAAAAGAGAAAAATGAATTCAGTAATTATTGCAACATGTGACGGAGAATCAGAAAAAGCAAATCGATTCAATATGTTGATGCTTTGATAACGGAAAATTGTAAAATATTCGGCAATAAACTAGTAAGTATTGCAATAGAGAAAAATAAATAAACTTATTATTGCAACATGTGATGGAGAATCAGAAAAAGCAAAGCGATTCAATATTTTGATGCTTAGATAACAGCAAATTTTAAAATATTCGTCAATAAAGTAGTAATTATTGCAATAGAGAAAAATGAATTCAGAAATTATTGCAACATGTGACGGAGAATCAGAAAAAGCAAATCGATTCAATATGTTGATAACGGAAAATTTTAAAATATTCGGCAATAAACTAGTAAGTATTGCAATAGAGAAAAATGAATTCAGTAATTATTGAAACATATGATGGAGAATCAGAAAAAGCAAATCGATTTAATATTTTGATGCTTTCATAACAAAAAATTTTAAAATATTCGGCAATAAACTAGTAAGTATTGCAATAGAGAAAAATGAATTCAGAAATTATTGCAACATGTGACGGAGAATCAGAAAAAGCAAATCGATTCAATATTTTGATGCTTTCATAACGGAAAATTTTAAAATATTTGGCAATAAACTAGTAAGTATTGCAATAGAGAAAAATGAATTCAGTAATTATTGCAACATATGATGGAGAATCAGAAAAAGCAAATCGATTCAATATTTTGATGCTTTGATAACAATAAATTTTAAAATATTCGGCAATAAACTAGTAAGTATTGCAATAGAGAAAAATGAATTCAGAAATTATTGCAACATGTGACGGAGAATCTGAAAAAGCAAATCGATTCAATATGTTGATAACGGAAAATTTTTAAAATATTCGGCAATAAACTAGTAAGCATTGCAATAGAGAAAAATGAATACAGTAATTATTGCAACATGTGATGGAGAAACAGAAAAACAAATCGATTCATTATTTTGATGCTTTGATAACAAAAAATTTTAAAATATTCGGCAATAAACTAGTAAGGATTGCAATAGAGAAAAAATGAATTCAGAAATTATTGCAACATGTGACGGAGAATCAGAAAAAGCAAATCGATTTAATATGTTGATGCTTTCATAACAAAAAATTTTAAAATATTCGGCAATAAACTAGTAAGTATTGCAATAGAGAAAAATGAATTCAGTAATTATTGCATTATGTGATATAGAATCAGAAAAAGCAAATCGATTCAATATTTTGATGCTTTGATAACAAAAAATTATAAAATGTTCTGCAATAAACTAGTAAATATTGCAATAGAGAAAAATGAATTCAGTTATTATTGCAACATATGATGGAGAATCAGAAAAAGCAAATCGATTCAATATGTTGATGCTTTGATAACGGAAAATTGTAAAATATTCGGCAATAAACTAGAAAGTATTGCAATAGAGAAAAATAAATAAACTTATTATTGCAACATGTGATGGAGAATCAGAAAAAGCAAAACGATTCAATATGTTGATAACGGAAAATTTTAAAATATTCAAATGTTCACTGTACTCAGTAACATATATATTTACATACACAAAGAATGTCACAAATACATTGTTACAATTAAACATACATACATAAGAAGTAATATGATCACTCTCAAGTGCATTGGCTTCAACAGTGCACTAACTCCGCTGAGTCGGCATATTTTGCATGCGCGACTGTTTCGTAAACAAGTGGACACATTACCCCCTCTCCGTCTGCGACTCTCGCCAGACCATTAAGCTAATATATAAACACTTATACCTAAGCATATATGCATATGAACGAAGCCGCTCTGCTGCTGGCGTAACCGGCAGCACAGCTATGCGGCTCTAGCTATAAGAATATAATATATATTCTGTAAATTCATTCGCAAAAGAAGTCTAAGAAGGCACTGACGTGCCATCGTAAATAAATGCTTTCTTTATTAAAACATTCGACAAATTATCCTCAACATGGCGACCGTGACCAGTCCTTTTAAGGACTAACCGGATCAACAAAAACAACAAGAACAACAATATGATCATCAACCGCAACATTGTCAGCACAAGCAATAGCAGCAGCAGCAACAACAACAACAACAGCAACAACAACAACATCAGCAACAACAGCAGCAGCAGGCCCAGAAGTACAGCAGCAACATCGACGAGGACAACAAGTAGCCGCGCACATCCAGCGAGAAGGCCAAGAATGTCAACAGCCGCATGCTGGCGGCATAATACATCCGCATCACATCCGCATGTGACACAGGAGACACAGCAGCAACATCAACTGATACCACCAAAAAAGGAAATCAAAACAAAACCGGAAGATACATGCCCTGCTGACTGCGCTGGACCACTGGAGACGCCTCACTGCGTATACACATGTATGAAAAGGACCAGCACCGGCGCCCCAACAGCCTGTGCGGAACCCGCACCGGCGCCCCAACAGACCAAGTACTATAGGGCCGGCAGCGCTACATAGAGCGCGCAACATATTTCTATATATATATATATAAAATAAATTTAAATTTAAAAGAAAAATTGTTAAACTAGGAATTAAATTAAGTCATGAAATGTAAAGATATGTTTGTAATACTGAGCGATAATTGCGTTGCTCGTAATAGAGTATGGCCTGACAGCCATACGAAACATTAGACAGGAGATCACTGCGCTGATCGAATAGGAAAACTATATTAGAAAGAATATAAATGACGAAGTGAAAAAAAATTAAGAATAACAAAATTAAAAAAAAAAAAAAAAAATAAGTAGTTGATTATGAATTTAAAAAAATATATATATAATAAATATATAAGAAATGCACCTTATCGAGAATCATTATATTATCGTTTTATACATCTATGCGAAGTAATAGCATAAGTAAATTTGAAATTGAATCAGAGAAATTAGTCGAATTAGGAGTAGCACCCAAAATGGGACTCGTAGACAGAAAGGTAGTGGATTCCACTGCTAACGTAATAAACAAGATTGAGTCAAATAATATGGACTCTAAAATAACAAATATATTGCTGTTTATAATCGTCATTATTATGAGTGCATATGTAATTTATAAAGCATATTTGCTGCATAACAAATGCATTACAAAGAGGACCTTAAGCCAAGCTAATGATCTAGACAAGATCTAAATAAATGCACAGACGGTCTAAACAGGAATAAAAAAAAGAGAAAACTTTTATATATGTCTAATAATAAAAACACACTCAAAACACAAATATTTGTCTAGTATATAGGAAATAACTAAAATGGCAAACGCACATATTAGAGACCTATGTCAGCAAGTACTCAGCAGAGAGCCAGAATTCCTAGTGAGATCATTAAATGTGCTTCAACAGCACAAATAATTTATAAGCGTATATGAATTCTCAGGAGAATATATGGAAACGTTCGGTGGTGTTACATGTCCATTAGATGGTCTGACCCAAATCGTGCAAGGTCTTGTCTTAGCGACAACCATTACTTATTTACAGGCTAAAATTGTAACTGAATATAACCCCATACTAGGACAATCCAAAAAGTTATGGTGCGATCGCATCGCTAACAAGCTTTTCAATCCTAAGAATGAATTGGGAACAACTCAGCCTCCATATACGCGAAATAAGAGAAAAATTTAGCAAGTCTTATAAATGTGTAACACAGAATAGGACAATACAAAAAGAAACGTTAAATAAGCATGCGAAAATTCTCGTTGATTCATTCAACGACGCACGAACGTTAGTAAATGACAATAGAGAAATAATTGGCAAATCGAATTGGACAAAGATTTCAAAACTATTGATCAAACTACGTTCGAACCTTATAAACGTAAAAGAAAAATATAAGTTAGATATATTCATACCAACCGTATTGTACACACCTCTAGCTATATTCACTAACATAGAATCAGCTGACGAAAATTCCGATTCTGAGTCCGAAACTCAGATAAAAGAAAAAGATCTAAACGATCTAACAATACCAGCCCTATTTACATTATCGGAACCCGATAATGAAATAGAAGAATATTCAGACATAGATTCTAATACAAGTATAGTAGATAGAAAAATAAACATAATGGCAAATATAAACGATCAAAGAGCCTATATAAAGGACATTTCAAATGCCATTCCGGAATTCAACGGACAAAGAATACATCTTCAAAGATTCATAAGAGCTTTGAAGTTAGTAGATCTTACAAAAGGCACATTTGAAGATATAGCTGTTGAAGTAATAAAATCAAAAATTATTGGCTCAATATTATATAAAGTCCAAGACGAAACAACTATAAAAGCTATAATAAAAAAACTTCAAGATACTATAGTTGGTGAAACATCCGACGTAGTAAAGGCCAAACTATCTAAAACTATACAAAAAGGAAAAACCGCCGAGAAATTCACGACCGAAATAGACAATTTACGAAGGCTTCTTGAGGCTTCGTATATTGATGAAGGGGTTACCAGCGGAACATGCTGATAAATTCAGTACCAAGGAAGCCATTGACGCAATGATTAAAAATTGCGAACAGAGTAAATTAAAAACAATCCTTGAGGCTGGCAACTTCAAAACAATGAACGATGCCATAGCCAAATATGTACAATATAGTACAGAAATGACCGGAAATCCAAACACGGTGTTCTACACCCAAAGGGGTCGAGGTAATTTCAATAACAGAGGTCGTGGTAGAGGCAATGGCCGCGGTTATTATAATAATAATAATGATCGCTACAACTACCAAAACACCAATCAAAATAACTATAGAGGAAACAATAGAGGAAATTATAATAATAGAAGTAATAGAGGAAGCAGTAGAGGAAATAACCAGCAGAACAGCGGTTATAACCGATACAATAATAACAATAATAACAACAATGTTAGGGTGGCCCAAAACACATCGGGAAACTCACAAAACCCTTTAGAAAATCAGCAGTAAAGATATCGGAAATTCACACTATCAATCTCAGCAAAAATATATATGTAAAATTCACAAACGCTAGTACAGGAAATGAATTAGTCTTTTTAGTCGACACCGGCGCAGACATCTCAATATTAAAAGAAAATTCGGATGTTTATCAAAACATCCAAAAAAACAATATAATTAACATACAAGGAATAAGTAAGGAAGTTACTAAATCCAAAGGATTTACGTCTATAGAAATACAAACTTCAAAATATATAATTCCACACGATTTTCACATCGTGAATACAAACGTTGCTATTCCATGTGATGGAATACTAGGAATAGATTTCATAAAGAAATATAACTGCGTATTGGATTTCAATCCAACTGAAGACTGGCTAATAATTAGACCAAACAATTTAAAATATCCCATTTATGTTCAAATAACATACAGTTCTGGAAACAACTCCTTAATTCTGCCAGCAAGATCTCAAGTAATCAGAAACATTAAAATAAACTCAGAAGAAGAAAGTATACTTATTCCAAATCAAGATATTCAGCATGGTGTTTACATAGCAAATACCATAGTAAATTCTCAAAACGCATTCTTAAGAATACTGAATACAACTAACGAAGACCAATTAATTAGCATAAATAGTTTAAAACATGAACCACTTTCAAACTACGAAGTAGTTACAACAACTCCAGAAAAAAGAGAAAAAATTGTACTAAGCCAGCTATCAAAAAATTTTCCGCCATTATTCCATAAACAGCTAACGTCACTGTGCGTACAATATAGTGATGTGTTTGGTTTAGAAACCGAACCAATGACCACAAATAATTTCTATAAACAAAAACTGAGATTGAAAGATGATGAACCGATATATATAAAAAACAAGTAAGAACGTTGTAGTCGGGCGTTACCGACTGCGGAATACTCATTCACATCCCATCAACAATTTAGTAGTTAAGTTTCGCTCTAATACTGTAGAATATACAGGTTTTTCCGACGCCCCAACTGAGCGTAGACACCTCATTTTTGGTCAGTTTTTAGAAAGAGATAACGGTACCCTAACTGCAAAGTTTGAATGCTTACTCTCAAAAAATGTGAAAATTACAGAGTATTTTTCGATATGCCACGCCCCTAAAGAGGCGTTAAAATTATTTTTGGGGAATCGATAGAGGAGGCTACCAGTAACTCAACTATCCAAATTTGAAGCTTCTAGCTATTATACTTTAGGAGATATAAACTTTTGCGGTTTGCCACGCCCCCTGTGGGCGGACATATATCCGATAAAACTTGTTGGTCTTGGGTGATCAGTCCGACTATATATACAAAATTTGAGGTCTCTGCCATCAATAGTGTCCAAAATATAGGAGAATTTAAAAAATCACTATATCTTCAGGTCCGATTTGCCACGCCCCTAATGGGCGTAGACTTATCATTTATCTTCAGACTTTATAGAATCATACCAATAGCTGACGTGCAAAATTTCAGCATTCTAGGTTTACAACTTTAGGAGATACAGCTTTATCCGATTTGCCACGCCCCCAATGGGCGTAGATATATCCACCATAGTTCGTGGTCTTGGGTGGTCAACGCGGACCTACATACCAAATTTCAGCTTTCTAGCTCTTCAACAAACATGATTTCTGGTATATCGGAAAATGCATTTTCCGATTTGCCACGCCCCTAGTGGGCGGATCAGGAAAATTTTAACACTTTATAAATGGGAGATATACACGAGTATGTGTTCCAAATTTCAAGTCTCTAGCTTCAATAGCGCCGAAATAGATTGCGTTCATACGGACAGACGGACAGACGGACGGACGGACAGACGGACAGACGGACAGACGGACGGACAGCAAGACGGACATTGCACAAAACCAATATACTGATTCACTTTCGTGAATGAGTATAATTATAGAAATCCTCACAGCCAAAAAGAAGAAATTCAGAAACAAGTCAAAAAACTAATTGACGACAAAATAGTCGAACCGTCCGTATCTCCCTATAATAGCCCTTTGTTATTAGTACCCAAGAAAACACTTCCGAATTCTGAAAAGAAAAATGGCGATTAGTAATTGACTATCGTCAGATCAATAAAAAATTGTTGTCCGATAAATTTCCACTCCCTAGAATTGATGATATTTTAGATCAACTAGGTAGAGCGAAATTCTTTTCATGCCTAGATTTAATGTCAGGTTTTCACCAAATAGAACTCGAAGAAAGATCAAGAGATATTACTTCATTTTCAACAACAAACGGTTCAGATCGCTTCACGCGGTTACCATTTGGTTTAAAAATAGCGCCAAATTCGTTTCAAAGAATGATGACTATAGCATTCTCTGGACTTGAACCCTCTCAAGCATTCCTTTATATGGATGACTTAATAGTCATTGGTTGCTCCGAAAAACATATGCTCAAAAACTTAACTGATGTTTTTGAGAAATGTAGGCAGCACAACCTAAAGTTACATCCAGAAAAATGTTCATTTTTTATGCATGAAGTCACTTTCTTAGGACATAAATGCACAGATAAAGGAATCTTACCCGACGACAAAAAATACGACGTCATTCAAAATTATCCAGTCCCATATGATGCGGACAGCGCCAGAAGACTTATAGCTTTTTGTAATTACTACAGACGATTCATTAAAAACTTCGCCGACTATTCTCGTCACATAACAAAGTTATGCAAAAAAGATGTCAAATTCGAATGGACGGCAGATTGCCAAAACGCCTTCGAACATCTAAAATCGGCATTAATGAATCCAACACTCCTCCAATACCCAGACTTTAGCAAAGAATTTTGCATTATAACGGATGCCAGTAAGCAAGCTTGTGGAGCAGTCCTTACACAAAACAAAGATGGACTTCAACTCCCGGTAGCATACGCATCAAGATCTTTTACTAAAGGAGAAAGTAATAAAAGCACAACAGAACAGGAACTAACAGCCATACATTGGGCAATAACGTACTTCAGGCCATACATTTCTGGTAGACACTTAACTGTCAAAACAGATCACAGGCCACTCACATATCTATTTTCAATGACAAATCCGAGCTCCAAACTCACCAGAATAAGACTTGAACTAGAGGAAAATAATTTTACGGTAGAATTTCTAAAGGGAAAAGACAACTACGTAGCCGATGCGCTATCTAGAATAACGATAAAAGACTTAAAAAATATACAGACAAATAATAAAATTCTGAAAGTCACTACCAGAAATCAAAGTAAACAGTTAAATTCCTGCGCAGGAAAAGAAAAAGAAAAGGAGGTCTTGCAAAAAGCAGACTCCAAATGCTTCTAAGCCCAACGTATACGAAGTCATTGTAAATGACGAAGTACGAAAAGTAGTGACCTTGCGAATAACAAATTCTTTATGTTTATTAAAACAAGGAAAGAGTGTTATCGCAAGAATTGATGTTAGCAATATGTACACCAATGAAACTTTTGACTTAGGTCAGTTCTTTCAAAGGCTTGAAATATCTTTGAGATTATCTCAATAGAATCTTTTAAATTAATGGGCAATAAATATTTAAAATCTTTAAGAGTAGCGCTACTCAAGCCGGTGACCCTATTATCAAACGATAATAATAAAGAAAAAGAAGCAATACTGTTTACGTTCCATGACGACCCAATACAAGGAGGTCATACTGGAATAGCCAGAACGATAGCCAAAATAAAAAGGCATTATCACTGGAATAAAATGACAAAAGATATATCGAATTATATAAAAAAATGTGAGAAGTGTCAAAAGTCTAAAACGACTAAACACACAAAGACTCCATTAACTATTACCGAAACTCCACAGAGAGCTTTCGACAGGGTAATTGTTGACACGATCGGTCTTTTACCCAAATCAGAATACAGAAACGAATACGCAGTAACTTTAATCTGCGATCTAACAAAATACCTTGTAGCAATTCTAATTAAAGACAAAAGTGCGAAAACAGTAGCAAAAGCTATATTTGAAAATTTTATTCTGGTATACGGTCCAATGAAGACGTTCATTACGGACATGGGTACAGAGTATAAAAATTCAATAATTGAAGACTTATGTAAAAATCTTAAAATTAAAAACATAACTTCAACCGCACACCATCACCAGACAGTAGGTACCGTGGAACGAAGCCACAGAACACTTAACGAGTTCATACGATCTTACATATCAGTCGATAAGACAGATTGGGACGTATGGTTAAGATACTTCGTATATTGTTTTAACACAACACCCTCTATGGCACATGACTATTGTCCATATGAGCTCGTGTTCGGCAAAACGTCAAACTTGCCAAAAGATTTTAATAGCATAGATAGAATTAAGCCACTATATAATGTAGAAGACTATGCTAAGGAATCAAAATTCAGACTAGAACAGGCATATAAGAGAGCTAGGCTAATGCTAGAAACAAATAAGAAACAAGTAAGAAAGCTCTAGTCGAGACTGCTCGACTACGAGATCCCCTGAACCCTTGGAGCAATAGATATTTCAATACTTTTTCGCGACTTTCAGCTTACACAAGAAACACGCACACAAACACACACACACGCACGTACGACACACAGGCATACATACACACACACGCATACAGACACACATACACACACACACGCATACATACACAAACGCATACACACACACATATACACACACACATACACACACAAGCAACCACGCATAAACACGCATGGGCGGCAGTGAGCGCTTACTATGAGAACTTAATTGCTTAATAACTTTTTTGTGGACGTACGATCTTCATGAAACTTTTAGATTATGATTATAACATGAATATGCATGTACTTGCCAAAGCACAAGTCTCTAGTATTTGAAATACGCTTTTTACAAAAGTGAGGGTGAGGGGGTGAATTTAGAGGTGGGGGGTAAATTTTAACAAAAACCGAAATTGTATAAATTGCATATAAGCATACATTAAAAATTTGGAGACTCTAGCAATAAAGGTGTAGAAGATATAATTTTATAACTGGTTTTCGATAAGGTTTTTTATCGATAAAAAAGATCGGGATGAGTTATCGATTTTTAATGATAAACTTGATATGCGCGCTGTAATTACGAACATTTAAAAAAAAATTTGAAGTCTCTAGCTCTTATATCTTCTGAAATCGACGCGTTCATACATACGGACAGACGGACAGACAGACGGACAGGGCCAAATCAACTCAGCTCGTCGCCCTGATCAAGAATATATATACTCTGCCACGCCTCCTTCTGCCTGTTACATACATTTCAACAAAACCATTATACCCTGATTTCCCATTGAAAATGGGTTCAGGGTATAAAAACAAAAAATTTATTACGATAGCAATAGTTTAGATTTTGAATTAAAAATAGGAGATAGAGTTCTACTAAATAACGAAACAGGTCATAAGTTAGATTTTAAATATACAGGACCATACAAAGTAGAAAGCATAGGAAAAAACGATAATATAACAATTTCAAATAATAAAAATAAAAAACAAGTAGTACATAAAGATAGATTAAAAATGTTTAATTCATAATCAATTAATTGCAAAAAAAAAAACAAGTAAGAACGTTGTAGTCGGGCGTTACCGACTGCGGAATACTCATTCACATCCCATCAACAATTTAGTAGTTAAGTTTCGCTCTAATACTGTAGAATATACAGGTTTTTCCGATTTGCCACGCCCCAACTGGGCGTAGACACCTCATTTTTGGTAAGTTTTTAGAAAGAGATAACGGTACCCTAACTGCAAAGTTTGAATGCTTACTCTCAAAAAATGTGAAAATTACAGGGTATTTTTCGATATGCCACGCCCCTAAAGAGGCGTATAAATTATTTTTGGGGAATCGATAGAGGAGGCTACCAGTAACTCAACTATCAACATTTGAAGCTTCTAGCTATTATACTTTAGGAGATATAAACTTTTGCGGTTTGCCACGCCCCCTGTGGGCGGACATATATCCGACAAAACTTTTTGGTCTTGGGTGATCAGTCCGAGTATATATACAAAATTTGAGGTCTCTGCCATCAATAGTGTCCAAAATATAGGAGAATTTAAAAAATCACTATATCTTCAGGTCCGATTTGCCACGCCCCCAATAGGCGTAGATATATCCGCCATAGCTCGTGATCTTGGGTGGTCAACGCGGACCTACATACCAAATTTCAGCATTCTAGCTTTTCAACAAACATGATTTCTGGTATATCGGAAAATGCATTTTCCGATTTGCCACGCCCCTAGTGGGCGGATCGGGAAAATTTTAACACTTTATAAATCGGAGATATACACGAGTATGTGTTCCAAATTTCAAGTCTCTAGCTTCAATAGCGCCGAAATAGATTGCGTTCATACGGACAGACGGACAGACGGACAGACGGACGGACAGACGGATGGACAGCAAGACGGACATTGCACAAAACCAATATACTGATTCACTTTCGTGAATGAGTATAAAAAGAACAAAAATAAAAATATAAATAATTAAACTAGTAAAAAAACAAGTAAGAACGTTGCAGTCGGGCGATACCGATTGCAGAAGACTCATTCACAGCCCAAACGCTGTCAACCAGAGTATATAGTGCAATTTTCAAGTCTAGTGCGCAGCAAAAAACACGGCATTTTGCCATTAAAATTGGAAAATCATCGATAGCTATTGCATTCAAATTACATACATATATAATTTATACAATTTTGATTTTTATTATATATGTATTTATATCCATACATTGGATACCGGCTTCAAGCTAACAGCCGATCAGCGCGATTTTCCTATGCTTGTGCACACACTCATCGTCTATTCTATGCGTACAGACAGAAGCGCGCCTTTTCTCACATTCTTAGAATTTCGATTGATTTCTGGACTTTCTAGCCGTTACTGTAGTTTTGTCTGATGACGCTCTCTTATTAAGCTATTCTATTTTAGCAACTGATTCCTCGATTAAAGCAGTGGCGCGGGTGCTAAGGGCGACACAAGTAATGTTAGAGTAGGGGAGGTTCGAACCTCTACTATGTTATTATTATTTATTTTTTTTTTCATACATATTGCGTTTTTTATAAAATAGATATTTTATTGGGAAGGTGCGAGCTTGACTGAATGGCACTTAATACTTTTCATTTTCTTAGTCGAATAATTTTATAAGTTTAAATTTGTTCTTCTTAAATAGCCCTCAAATACATATACGCAAATACATACATATGTATATATAATTATATATGTTTGCCTGCGCGCATAGCATCAAGCATTCCAGCCTTATACACGCGCTCATTTGTATGTGTGTATGTATGTACACATAAATGCGTGCTCTAGCATATTCTAAGAATCCCGTTGCGATTGATTTGTCTTTGCATTGTTTTTGAATTTCCAGCCGCTACACTGGCTTTTCTTTGCTATGTGGCGTCATAACAATAATGTGATTTCATTTTAAGTACTATTGACCGGAGCGACGCGGTGGTGCTGTAGGCTGAAGCGCCGACGATCTTTATTTTAGCTATTTTGACAAACATGCTGTTTGGGTTGGGTGCGAGTTCAAATCCCGCTGAAAACATTTTTTTGTAAATTGCAAATTTTTGTTATTTTAGCTTTTTTATATTTTATTAATTTTATAAAAATGTTTCCTTCCGTGCTATCAATGCCTATAAGCCTACTTATGTGTACATATACATAAATAGATGACTGACGAATATAAATGTCGCAATTCGGGCACTGTAAATGCCGATTGCCACGCCCCTAGTGGCCGTAGACTCCTCAATTTTAGCCAGTTCTTAGAAAGAGCAACCGTTTACCTAAATGCAAAATTTGAATTCTTACGCTCAAAAAATGTGAAAATTACAGGGTATTTTTCGATATGCCACGCCCCTAAAGAGGCTTAAAATTTATCTTTGGGGCATCGATAGAGGAGGCCACCAGTAACTTAACTATCCAAATTTGAAGCTTCTAGCTCTTAAACTATAGGAGATATAAAGTTTTGCGGTTTGCCACGCCCCCTATAGGCGGACATATATCTACCATAGCTCGTTGGACTTGGGTGATCAACCCGCGTATATATACCAAATTTCAGATCTCTAGCATCAATAGTGCCTAAAATATAGCAGAATTCGAAAAATCACTATATTTTCAGGTCCGATTTGCCACGCCCCTAGTGGGCGTAGATATATAATTTTATCACCCATCTTCATAGAATTAAAACATTAGCTTACGTGCAAAATTTTAGCATTCTAAGTTTATAACTTTAGGAGATACAGTTTTGTCCGATTTGCCACGCCCCTAATGGGCGAAGATATATCCGCCATAGCTTGTGATCTTGGGTGGTCGGCGCGGACCTACATACCAAATTTCAGCTTTCTAGCTCTTCAACAAACATGATTTCTGGTATATCGGAAAATGCATTTTCCGATTTGCCACGCCCCTAGTGGGCGGATCGGGAAAATTTTAAATTTTTTCAAGTCTCTAGCTTCAATTGCGTTCATACGGACAGACGGACAGACGGACGGACAGACGGACGGACAGACGGACGGACAGCAAGACGGACATTGCACAAAACCAATATACTCATTTCACTTTCGTGAATGAGTCTAAAAAATCAAGAACAGGAATGATCAACCTGCTTGAAACAAAACACAAAAAAATATTTGGATAAGTAATATAACTAAGAAAATAACTCCATTAAAATTACGTTATTTTTCAAAAGGAGGGAGATGTAGTATGTCCACTTTATCAAATGTTCACTGTACTCAGTAACATATATATTTACATACACAAAGAATGTCACAAATACATTGTTACAATTAAACATACATACATAAGAAGTAATATGATCACTCTCAAGTGCATTGGCCTCAACAGTGCACTAACTCCGCTGAGTCGGCATATTTTGCATGCGCGACTGTTTCGTAAACAAGTGGACACATTACCCCCTCTCCGTCTGCGACTCTCGCCAGACCATTAAGCTAATATATAAACACTTATACCTAAGCATATATGCATATGAACGAAGCCGCTCTGCTGCTGGCGTAACCGGCAGCACAGCTATGCGGCTCTAGCTATAAGAATATAATATATATTCTGTAAATTCATTCGCAAAAGAAGTCTAAGAAGGCACTGACGTGCCATCGTAAATAAATGCTTTCTTTATTAAAGCATTCGACAAATATCCTCAACACGGCAATAAACTAGTAAGTATTGCAATAGAGAAAAAAGAATTCAGTTATTATTGCAACATGTGATGGAGAATAAAAAAAAGCAAATTGATTAAATATTTTGATGCTTTCATAACAGAAAATTTTATAATATTCGGCAATAAACTAGTAAGCATTGCAATAGAGAAAAATGAATACAGTAATTATTGCATCATGTGATGGAGAAACAGAAAAACAAATCGATTCATTATTTTGATGCTTTGATAACAAAAAATTTTAAAATATTCGGCAATAAACTAGTAGTATTGCAATAGAGAAAAATTAAATCAGAAATTATTGCAACATGTGACGGAGAATCAGAAAAAGCAAATCGATTCAATATGTTGATGCTTTGATAACGGAAAATTATAAAATATTCGGCAATAAACTAGTAAGTATTGCAATAGAGAAAAATGAATTCAGCAATTATTGCATTATGTGATATAGAATCAGAAAAAGCAAATCGATTCAATATTTTGATGCTTTGATAACAAAAAATTATAAAATATTCGGCAATAAACTAGTATGTATGGCAATAGAGAAAAATGAATTCAGAAATTATTGCAACATGTGACGGAGAATCAGAAAAAGAAAATCGATTCAATATTTTGATGCTTTCATAACGGAAAATTTTAAAATATTTGGCAATAAACTAGTAAGTATTGCAATAGAGAAAAATGAATTCAGAAATTATTGCAACATGTGACGGAGAATCAGAAAAAGCAAATCGATTCAATATTTTGATGCTTTCATAACGGAAAATTTTAAAATATTTGGCAATAAACTAGTAAGTATTGCAATAGAGAATAATGAATACAGTAATTATTGCAACATGTGATGGAGAAACAGAAAAAGCAAATCGATTCATTATTTTGATGCTTTGATAATAGAAAATTTTAAAATATTAGGCAAAAAACTACTAAGTATTGCAACAGAGAAAAATGAATACAGTAATTATTGCAACATATGATGGAGAATCAGAAAAAGCAAAGCGATTCAATATTTTGATGCTTTCATTACAAAAAAATTTTTAATTGTTCAACAATAAAGTAGTAAGTATTGCAATAGAGGAAAATGAATTCAGTAATTATTGCAACATGTGATATAGAATCAGAAAAAGCAAATCGATTCAATATTTTGATGCTTTGATAAAAAAAAAATTTTAAAATATTCGGCAATTGTTCCAACATGAACATACATAATAATAAAAATAGAGACAGTACTCGAATAACCTGCGCGTTATCCGACACAAAGTAATAAATATGTCATCCCTTAGTTGCAGCGACCAATGCAGCGTCTAATATATGTAAATGTAACGTGAGCCTGGGCCCAACGATTCAAAGAAAAGGGACACTTAAGTAAACATCTGTGCACTTGTTTGTGTGAGAAAATGCACCCTTCCAGTGACTGGAAGTAGTTTTAAGAGTCTCTGTTAGGTATATAAGAACTAGGATTTTAAGCAATAAAGAGTTCAGTTTCCATCTTGAATTCGGCAAATGTGGAGTTGTTTTATTTTAACGCTCTAACATTTTGGTCCTTTGGCGTTCTCTGTGTTTTCCCCCACCCGTGGTAAGAGACACAGAGAAAGGAACCAGCGTCTTAATGCTGATAGTTTAAAAAAAAAAAAAAAAAAACTCAGCTTCAGACAAAATATAGTATATTACTCTGTTTTCCCCCGCCAGTGGTAAGAGACAGAGTATATACATATATAAACTGAAAAGTGGTGCTCAAATTTAAAAAAAAAGAAAATTTGTAGTGCTGGTGAGTCTGCATTCCCAAAAAGGGACTAGACAAAATAAAAAATTAAAAATCCGAAAAGTTCGGTTCTCTAGTGTGAAGTGCGGAGAGACGGAAAAAATAAAAAATTAAAAATCCGAAAAGTTCGGTTCTCTCGCGTGAAGTGCGGAGAGAGAAAAACAAATAACAAAAACAAAAATTGAAGTGATTCTGTTCTCTAGCGTGAAGTGCGGAGAGACGAAAAAATAATAAATATAAATCCGAAAAGTTCGAAGTAATTCTGTTCACTCGCGCAAAGTGCGGAGAGGCAGAATACTCCCAAAGGGTTTCTGTTCTCTATCTAGAAAGAGAGACAGATAAACCTCCACCAATAAACAGCAAAATACGACGAAAGAGAGCGACTCATCAGAACCGTCAGTGGCCAACGGGAAGACGAGTCTCACCAAGATCATCAGACGCCCCCTTCAGAGAAGACTGGATCAATAGGAGGACAGCGCGGATAAGATAAAGATAAGTCGTAGTTTAATTTTTTTAAATAAATAAAAAAAAAAATAAAAAAAAAAAAATGCTCTCAGAAAAAGTTATAAAGCTTTTGAAAATGCAATCGGACTTAGTGTCCAGATTGAAAAAATTAGACTCATCTGAAGAAATTAGGCCACCGAGCGAAATTTTAGGAGAGTTAGAAAAAATAAAAGAAGAGTTAGAAAATAATCATACTTAATTGTTAAAAGTAGGGGTAATAGACCATGCATACTTTAACAATAAGGAATTTGATAAAGCAATGAAAAGCATAAAAGATTTGAAATTAGAAATTATGAGGGCTGAGAAAGAAAAAATAAAGAAGATGTGAGGCATGTTAGAGCAGTCACAGTTCACAAAAGGTCTGAAGAAGAAGTAGAGTTTGAAAGCAAAGTCGAACAGTTAAAACTATATTTAGTAGAAGTATATGAGGACATTCAGTTCGGTGTGATCTGCCAAACTGTACGCACGTGTGAGCGCTCCGCGATAGCGAAATTCTTATCTTTCACTTTCGACTTAAAACAAAAACAAAATTAAGAGAACAGTTAGTCTGGCTGGCGCCGCTATGTCGCCAACACAGAGCAGAAAAGTTCCAAAAACGGACACTGGTCAACGGCAGAGCAACAACAACTATTATCAACCGTTACAAGCGCTGGATGACGAAACTGATAACGACAACTGTGAGGAAGTAATTGTCAACAAAACCAAAACTCACATTCCTCCTATTACGGTACTTAAAACTACTGCTGAACAACTGCATGGTATTTGCAAATTACTAAATGTCAAAGACTACTCAATTAGAAAAATATCTATTGGAGTTAAATTACACTGCGAAGAAGAGGTGGATTTTGCCAATGTCTGCACCCACCTGCAAAACTCTAAAAATGAGTTTTTCTCCTTTGCAAAAAACACAATAAACCATACAAAGCGGTGCTTACGGGACTTGATGACACTCCGGCTGATGAGGTTAGGAACAAGCTTACACAAATGGGACTTCAATGTACAGATGTCAAGTTTATTCAAAGGAAACGAGCCAACAATAGTAATTTCTCGCTGTATGTAGTTTACTTTGTCAACAAATCAACAAGTCTAAACGAGCTGAAGAAAAACTACTCTGTCATTGACCATATCAGAGTCAAATGGGACTACCAAAGACGCAGACCAAACACCGTGACTCAGTGCTATAACTGCCAGATGTTCGGGCACGGATCTTCCTATTGTAGTGTAAAAACCATACTGTATGAATTGCGCAGGAAGCCATAAAACTATTGAGTGTTCAGAAAAAGTTACCTGTTAAGTGTGCAAATTGTCACGGCTCTCATAAGTCTAATTCAGTGGAGTGCCCAGGCAGAATAAATTATATAAAGTCAAGGGATAGGGGCGTCACCAAAGCACGGGTAGTCAGAACACCATTACAGTCTCCACAGTTAAACTGCGTAAAAACCTTCCCAACTCTTAATGGACAGATTTCTGAACCATTAAAGACAACCTGGGCCAGGCAACCAGAGTTAAGCAGTGATCTCTTTTCGCTAGACGAGCTAAAAAGTCTTACTTTTGAGCTCATTAGTAATCTCAGAAATTGTAAATCCAAGACTGATCAGTTTGAGGTAATAACCTCACTTGCCTTCAAATTTCTTTCTTAATGTTAGACAAAGTAAAGATCATTGCGTGGAATGCCAGGGGCATTCAAAACAAAAAGAAGAATTTTGTCACTTCCTGTTTAACAACGACATTGACATCTGCCTTGTATCTGAAACCTGGTTAAAAAATAGTATTTTCCTCAAGATTCGTAATTATAGCTGTTACAGAAACGACCGTACGACTAGTAGAGGAGGAGGGGTAGCAATCTTTATTAAAAAAAATATCCGCCACTCTTTGCTACCTCTCCCAAATACTAAAATTATTGAAACAATTGGCGTAAAAATCTTCATTAGTGATGGCACTGAGACGTCCATTTACTCATGCTATTTCCCAGGGGGCCGCGAAAATTCCTCGAAAAACAGCTTTTTCAGGCCGATTTACATAAGTTGTGTAGTGCAAATGGAACATTTATTCTGGGAGGGGATTTTAATTGCAGACATCAGTCGTGGGGATGCTCTAGAGCGAACTCGTGGGGGTAATCTACTCAAATCTAAGGTAGATTGCAGGAACTTTTATCTAATGCATCCCTCTGAACATACATATTACCCTGCAGGAAGTCACGGGCAACCCTCAACTTTAGATTTTTTCCTTACTAATCGTCCTGGTTATCTAGCTAGCCCACGGGTGCTACACACATTAAACTCTGACCACCTTCCAGTGCTGCTTGAGGTATCTGTCAATTCTGCCATTACCGCAAACTACTTTTACTTCGATGTGAAAAGAGCAAACTGGGTAAGATTCGCCCGTTTTGTCAAAAATTCGCTTCCACCCCTAAACTCCAACTTAATGTGCCGCACAGAAGATGTTGATGATATGATTAATGTTTTTAGTGATGTCCTTCGCGAAGCCAAAGATATTAGCATCCCAAAAAAACAAATCAAATTTTCTCCAAAACCACTGCCGCAAAACATTCTCAACCTTATAAAGAGTAGGAACATACGACGGCGCACCTGGCTGAGATATCGTCACCAGTCCGATCTCATCCTTTTAAAATGGTTAAATAAACTAATCACCAAAGCGATACTAGAATTTAGAAATAAATCCTGGAATATCACTCTTGCAGCCTTAGATAAAGGTTCTTCCCCCTTTTGGAAACTCTCCAAAATTGTTAGAAAGAAACACTTAAATATCCCAACATTAGTCAATAATAACATCAGTCACACGACAGAAGAAGAAAAGGCTGAGGCGTTAGCTCAATCCTTTCGACTAAATCATATCGTAGCTGCTGGGCTCGGTGATCCGCTAACTAAAGCCGCTGTCGATGCCTCAATCCTCTCAGTCGCGCAATTATCTATAGAGCCGCTGAATGATTACTTTGTTAGCTCCAGCGTCATAAAAGGTATACTGAAAAAGCTGAAGAAGAAGAAATCTCCAGGTATTGACAAAATTGACAATATATGCTTAAAAACCCTACCTACGAAGGGAATAAAGTTTATTACTTACATAGTCAATAAATGCCTAGAGCTATGCTATTTCCCTTCTGTCTGGAAATGTGCTAAAGTTGTTCCTATTCCAAAACAAAATAAGCCTGTCGAGTTGCTCTCGTCATACAGACCTATTAGTCTTTTGTCGGCAGTCAGCAAAATACTAGAGAAGGTTATCCAAGATAAATTAACTCATTTTGTTGAATCCAATAATATCCTTCCAAGTCACCAGTTTGGATTCAGAAGCGAACACAATACTGTTCAGCCCCTTTATAGAATTAAAAAAATCATTAAAGATAATTTTTCTAGTTCTATGTCAACGGGAATGGTACTGCTAGATATCAAAGCCGCATTTGACTCAGTGTGGCATGACGGCCTAATACACAAAATGCTACATCTTAATTTCCCACCTGCGGCCATAAAGATAATCCAAAGTTATCTAAAAAACAGATCTTTTATTGTATATTTAGGTAATGCTTCATCCACAGCAGTTAACATCTCAGCAGGCTGTCCCCAAGGCTCATGCCTATCCCCTATTCTATATAATATATATACCTCTGATCTCCCAATATCACCTCATTGCACTACCTCGGTCTTTGCGGACGATACAGCAATTCTCTGTGGTGGAATTCTTTCTGCAGATATAGTTCGAAACCTCCAAACAGCATATGACTCTTTAGGTACATATTTCTCTCAATGGAAAATTTTAGTCTGCCCAGAAAAGACCAAGGCTATATTCTTCACAAAAAAACGAAAGGACATCTACGTGCCAATAACAGACATCAGATTGGGCTCGGAATATATAAAGTGGGATCCAAATGTCAGGTACTTGGGTATTACACTGGACAGAAGACTTACATTCAAGGACCATATAACCAATACAAACAAAAAGCTCAAACATATTCTTCGTACGTTATATCCCTTTATAAATAGAAACTCGAGGCTAAGCATAGAAAACAAAATGTTCTTGTATAGGTCAATTTTCCAATCAGTTACTTTTTACGGTGCACCTGTCTGGTCAGATATAGCCAAATGTCACATAAGTCAATTGCAAATCGCACAAAATAAAATCTTGAAGCTTATTTTGAATCTTCCTTGGCATCATTCCACGTTAGATCTACACTGTCGAGCCAATGTTGAATTGGTAGATATTAGATTATCGCGACTATCGCAAAATTTCATAGCCAAGTGTCATGAATCAACATATTCACATATAAATGAACTGGCATAGCCATTTAATTTTAAGTATTATTTAGTGTTTAAGTTAGTTTGTAATAAATAACCTCGGGGTTTTCTATTTCTTTGATTTTTTCCCCCAAATAATTAAGTCATATTATATACCATGTCATATCTCTAAGTAAATATCTAAGCAGAAAAGGCCTAGTTCCTAGTCTAAACTCTTTAATTATTGTAAGATACCATTCACAAAAAACTGTAATTACAACAAAGAGTGAAATAAATTGAAATTGAAATTGAAATATGAGGACATTGCAAAAGGAAACGTAGGAATCTTCGAGATTCGAAAGAATAAAATTAAATATTTATGGAAGAAAGTTTCAAAGCTAGTTCAGGAGCTAAGAAATAAATATGTGTCAAACAAAATGTTTGACGAAGAGGTTAATGAGTTAGATTTTGATGTGCAAAATGCAATCAGTGCGTTAGAAGCCAAAAATAGCATCCCAATTCAACCCATAATCCACGAAAAAATGGATAGCCTTCCGGGTCTACCAAAAATTCAAGTCCCAAAATTTTTTGGTGATGTCAAAGATTGGGATTTATTCGCTGAATTATTTGGCGACCTTATTGATAGAAGAGAAGATTTAACTCCTTCTATCAAATTCAGTTATTTAAAATCCTCACTACGAGGAGAAGCAAAGAGCATGGTTGCTCATTTGTTAACGGGGTCCGCAGATAATTATTCTACCGCTTGGGAATTACTTACCAAGCGATATGAAAATAAAAGGAAAATTTTTTCGGAACAATTGAACCGAATAATGGACCTGCCAAATTTAAATATTGACTCATCCAAAAGTATTAATTATTTTATTGATACAATTAATGAGTCTATACATATAATTAAAAGTAAGGCTCAACTTTCAGAAGAAGTTGATAAAATCTTTGTACACATAATACTAAGGAAATTTAGTAAAGAGGCACTTCAATTATACGAAAGCCAAATAAAAAAGACAAAAGAAATACAATTACTGACTGACGTAATGGACTACTTAGATCAGCGACATTGTTCATTATCCGCTTCATATAAGGAGGAAAAGAAACTAATTCACTCTGGTCACAATTGTCCTATATGCAAAGTAGTAGGTCATAGTACCACGCAATGCACGAAATTTAAGGCAATGGTCCCAAGAGAAAGATTGGATGCAGCAAGAAAAATACAGTTATGTTTGAAGTGTTTAAGACACACGAATACTAATAGGTACAAGTAACATGAATTGTTACTTTTGTAAGAAGCCTCATCATACAATGTTACATATAAATACAGAAAAAGTTAATACAGTAGTAACAAATGAAGAGGCCTTATTAGCCACAGCCATAATTAAAGCCTTAATAGATAGTGGATCTCAAAAAACAATTATATCTGAGGAGGCCGCACAGTTGCTAAATTTACCCAGAACCAGAAATGAGACAGAAATAAGTGGTGTCTCATCAGAAAATACTTGTAGATCGAAACACAAAGTTAAGCTAATAATAAAACCTAGAGAGCCAAATAAAGAACAATTTAGGGTTGAGGCCATCAATCATATTATCAAAGTTAATGAAAGCTCTCCCAGTTAGTAAAGCAAATATAGACATGGCTCAATGGCACAATTTCACTTTAGCTGATCCACAATTTTATAAACCAGGTCGTGTAGACATAATAATAGGTGCAGACTTATATCCACACGTACTAAAAGATGGGATAGTAAAAATAGATGGATTACTTGGGCAAAATACAGAATTTGGTTGGGTTGTATCAGGCTGTACAAAATCGAGAGGTAAAACAACGATAGTAGCGACAAGTATTGCAATAGAAGACCTAGATCGGTTCTGGGAATTAGAGGAAGAAGAAGAAGATGTCAAAGAAATTTTGTGAGAATATGTTGTAACAATTCCGTTCAAAGAAGAAAATGAATTAGGAGAATCAAAGCCACAAGCTATAGCTCGATTTCTTAGCTTAGAGAAAAAGCTGCAAAAGAATGAAAAATTAAGAACAGACTACACAAATTTCATGAACGAATACTTGAAGTTAGGACATATGATATCTACAAATAAAGAAGGAAAATATTATTTACCACATCAGGCAGTGTTAAGAGATAGTAGTCTGACAACGAAACTAAGGGTAGTTTCTGACGCATCTGCAAAAACAACAAATAAGAAAAGTCTAAATGACATTATGTGGACGGGACCAAGAGTTCAAAAAGATATATTTGACATTATATTAAAATGGCGACGCTGGGAATATGTAGTATCAGCAGATATAGAAAAAATGTATAGGCAAATAAAAATAGCAAAACATGACCAAGAATTTCAATATATTGTCTGGAGAGATTCTCCGAGTAAAAAATTAAAGAACTTTAAGCTTACCACAGTCACTTATGGTACTGCATCAGCTCCTTACTTAGCCACTAGAGTTCTTTTAGACATAGCCAATAATTGCAATAACGCAACAATTAAAGAAATAATTAAAACAGATTTTTATATGGACGATCTTATGACAGGCGCTGAGTCCATACAAAACTGTAAAGAAATTGTTGAATGTGTTTCCAGTGAACTAGCAAAAGTAGGATTTAATCTGAGAAAGTGGATTTCAAATAAACCAAAAATAATTGAAGAAATAGACAGAAATGAGGAAAATAAGGTGTTAAGCATTGAAGAGAATGAGTCAATAAAAACATTAGGTCTACAGTGGGAACCCCTCAAAGACGAATTTAAATTTAGTTTCACTGACAACAATATTAAAACAATAAATAAAAGAACAGTCTTATCAACACTTGCTAAAATATATGATCCCTTAGGGTGGTTATATCCAGTGACCATAATAGGGAAATTGTTTATGCAAAAGCTATGGCTAACTGATAAAAAATGGGATGAAGAACTATCCAAAGAAGAAATCAAAGAATGGAAAGTGTATCAAGATAATTTAGAACATCTACAAAACCTAAGAATACCTAGGTGGGTCAAAATACGAAAAGATATTGAAGTACAGTTTCATGGTTTTGCTGATGCTTCTGAAAAAGCCTATGCAGCAGTAGTATATGCCAAAGTAGGTAGTTCAGTAATGATATTAGCTAGTAAAAGTAAAGTTAATCCCAAGAAAAATCGTAAAACTATTCCCAAATTGGAACTATGCGCTGCCCATCTTTTGACAAAACTCATTTCTAAAATAACAGAATCTATTAGAATTAATGTTGAAATCTTTGCGTGGAGTGATTCCACTATCACATTAGCTTGGATCCAAAACGGATTGAATAAAAATAAATTCATTAGAAAAAGAACGGATGAGATTAGGAAAATGTCAGAAATTAAATGGAATCATGTAAAATCAGAAGACAATCCAGCAGATATAGCATCCAGAGGAATCAATACCTATAAATTAGTAGAATGCGAAATTTGGTGGAATGGGCCAAAGTGGTTAGCCAAATCAAAGAACCATTGGCCTAAAGAAGAAGAAAATGTAGATGAAGAAAAAATATGTGTTAACACTATGATAGAAAACTCAGAAAAGAATATAATAGGTGAATTGATTAAACGATATTCTTGTATGCAAAAATTACAAAAAGTAGTAGCATTTATGATTAGATTTATTAAAATCATAACAAAACAAGTAAGAACGTTGCAGTCGGGCGATACCGATTGCAGAAGACTCATTCACAGCCCAAACGCTATCAACCAGAGTATATAGTGCAATTTTCAAGTCTAGTGCGCAACAAAAAACACGGCATGATGCCATTAAAATTGGAAAATCATCGATAGCTTTTGCATTCAAATTACATACATATATAATTTATACAATTTTGATATAAATTTATATCCATATATTGGATACCGGCTTCAAGCTAACAGCAGATCAGCGCGATTTTCCTATGCATGTGCAGACACTCATCGCGCCTTTTCTCACATTCTTAGAATTTCGATTGATTTCTGGACTTTCTAGCCGTTACTGTAGTTTCGTCTGATGGCGCTCTTTTATTAAGCTATTCTATGTTAGCAACTAGCTGATCAAGCAAAGCAATGGCGCGGGTGATAAGGGCGACGCAAATTATGTTAGGGTAGGGGAGGTTCGGACATCTTCGATGTCATTTTTTTTTTTCATACATATTTCGTTTTTTATAAAATAGATATTTTATTGGGAAGGTGCGAGCTTGACTGAATGGCACTTAATACTTTTCATTTTCTTAGTCGAATAATTTTATAAGTTTAAATTTGTTTCTTCTTAAATAGCCCTCAAATACATATACGTAAATACATACACGCGCTCATTTGTATGTGTGTATGTATGTACACATAAATGCGTACTCTAGCATATTCTAAGAATCTCGCTGCAAATGATTTGTCTTTGCATTGTTTTTGAATTTCTAGCCGCTACACTGGCTTTTCTTTGCTATGTGGCGTCATAAAAATAATGTGATTTCGTTTTAACTACTGTTGATCAAAACGACGCTATGGTTCTGTAGGCTGAAGCGCCGACGATGTTTATTTTAGCTATTTTGACAAACATGTTGTTTGGGTTGGGTGCGAGTTCAAATCCCGTGGAAAACAATTTTTGTAAATTGCAAATTTTTGTTATTTTAACTTCTTTTATATTTTTTTAAATTCATAAAAATGTTTCTTTTTGTATTATGAATATCTATTAAGCTTATTTATATGTGCAAATGCAACAATAGATGGCTGACGCATATAAATGTCGCAATTCGGGCACTGTAAATGCCGATTGCCACGCCCCTAGTGGCCGTAGACTCCTCACTTTTAGCCAGTTCTTAGAACGAGCAACCGGTAACCTAAATGCAAAATTGGAATTCTTACGCTCAAAAAATGTGAAAATTACAGGGTATTTTTCGATATGCCACGCCCCTAAAGAGGCTTAAAAATTATTTTTAGGGCATCGATAGAAGAGGCTACCAGTAACTTAACTATCCAAATTTGAAGCTTCTAGCTCTTGGACTGTAGGAGATATAAACTTTTGCGGTTTGCCACGCCCCCTATGGGCGGACATATATCTACCATAGCTCGTTGGACTTGGGTGATCAACCCGCGTATATATACCAAATTTCAGATCTCTAGCATCAATAGTGCCTAAAATATAGGAGAATTCGAAAAATCACTATATCTTCAGGTCCGATTTGCCACGCCCCTAGTGGGCGTAGATATATAATTTTTTCACTCATCTTCATAGAATCAAAACATCAGCTTACGTGTGAAATTTCAGCATTCTAGGTTTATAACTTTAGGGGGTACAGTTTTATCCGATTTGCCACGCCCCCAATGGGCGGAGATATATCCGCCATAGCTTGTGATCTTGGGTGGTCGGCGCGGACCTACATACCAAATTTCAGCTTTCTAGCTGTTCAACAAACATGATTTCTGGTATATCGGAAAATGCATTTTCCGATTTGCCACGCCCTTAGTGGGCGGATCGGGAAAATTTTAACACTTTATAAATCGGAGATATACGCGAGTATGTGTTCCAAATTTCAAGTCTCTAGCTTCAATAGCGCCGAAATAGATTGCGTTCATACGGACAGACGGACAGCAAGACGGACATTGCACAAAACCAATATACTGATTCACTTTCGTGAATGAGTATAAAAAACGATACAAAAGCCACAAAAATATATAACAGTAGAAGAATTAAATAACACGAGAATATTAATTATTAAACAACAACAAGCATGTCAGTTTAGAACAGAAATAGGAAAGCTGTTGAGGAAAAAATATTTACAAAATAAGAGTAAAATAATTAGTTTGAATCCATTTTTTAGATGAAAAGGGAATACTTCGAGTAGGAGGAAGATTAGAGAAAGCTAGTATTGGATTTGACGTAAAGCATCCAATTATTCTTGATAAATGCCATTTAGTTAACTTAATAATTAAAGTTGCGCACACTATCACTCTGCACGGAGGTATTAATGTAATGAGAAACTATATTCAAAGGAAATATTGGATAATTGGACTCAGAAACTGTCTAAAGAAATACTTACGTAATTGTATTACATGCACTAGATATAATCATACACCCACACAACAAATAATGGCAAACCTCCCTATGAATAGAATTACAATGTCATACCCATTCTTGAATACGGGAATAGACTACACAGGGCCTTATTATATGAAATGTTCTAAGTATCGTGGGCAAAAAATATATAAAGGGTACATAGCATTATTTGTGTGCATGGCAACAAAAGCTATACACTTAGAAGAAGTTAGTGACTTAACGTCAGATGCATTTTTAGCTGCAATGAGAAGATTTATTGCAAGGAGAGGAAAATGCTCAAACATATATTCTGATAACGGTACAAATTTTGTAGGAGCAGCTAAAAAACTAGAGAAAGAATTTAAGAAAACAATTCACGAAAATACAAAAATTGCTTCAATGTTAGAAAAAGAACAGATAAAGTGGCATTTTATCTCGGCGGCAAGCCCTCACTTTGGAGGAATTTGGGAAGCGGGAGTAAAGTCAGTAAAATATCATTTAAAAAGAGTAATAGGAGATAGCAATTTAACCTTTGAAGAAATGACAACACTATTATGTCAGATTGAAGCGGTCTTAAACTCCAGACCTCTATATACTACAGGGGATGATATCGATAGTATCGAAGTACTAACTCCAGGCCATTTTTTAATAGGTAGACCCACAGTAAGTGAAGTGGAGTCAACAGGAGAAGAAAAAATAGGAAACCTAGATAGGTGGAAGCTGATCCAAAAAATGAGGAGAGATTTTTGGAATAAGTGGAAAAATGACTATTTATATACCCTTCAGCAAAGAAATAAATGGAAAAAAGAGATGCCCAATTAGAAGAAGGGCAAATAGTATTAATAAAGGATGAAAATTGTCACCCTGCTAGATGGCCACTAGGGATAATAAAAGAAGTTCATAAAGGCCAAGACAATAAAGTTAGAGTCGTAAAAGTTAAATCTCAAGAAGGGTTAGTTACACGACCAATCAATAAAGTATGTCAGCTAGGTGAATTAAAAAACAAGTAAGAAGACTCTAGTCGAGACTGCTCGACTAGGAGATACCCTGAACCCTCTAATCTGATATTCTAATCGCTCTGCACTTCTTTTCGGCACACGTACATACACATCCACGTATTAGAGCGCGCTCTGCTAACTGCGCAGTAAGCAGCGACTGCGCTTGTGCTGCGCTGCAGTGTGGGCAACATTATAAGCATTTATTTGTTGAATATTTTAATTTCTGTACGTACAATCTGAATGAAACTTTCAGAACATAATCATAATATTCAAATGTATGTACATTCTAAAGCACAAGTCTCTAGTACTTGAAATACGCCTTTTAAAAAGGTGAGGGTGAGGGGGTGGATATAGGGGTGGGAGGTAAATTAAAACAAAAATCGTATTTATATAAAATGCATATAAGTCTACATATAAAATTTGGAAGCTCTAGCTCTAAAGGTGTACGAGGTATAATTAAATAACTAGCTTTCGATAAGGTTTTTGATCGATAATAAATTATCGGGAGTAGTTATCGATATAAAAAGAAAAACTTGATATGCGCGTGATATACACGGACCTAGGAAAAAAAACTTCAAGTCTCTAGCTCTTATATCTTCTGAAATCGACGCGTTCATACATACGGACGGACGGACGGACGGACGGACAGACAGACGGACAGGGCCAAATCGACTTAGCTTGTCGCCCTGATCAAAAATATATATACTTTGTGGGGTCTGCCACGCCTCCTTCTGTCTGTTACATACTTTTAACAAAACCATTATACCCTGATTTCCCATTTTCAATGGGTTCAGGGTATAATGAAGACTCAGACCTAAGAAGCACAAGACAATCTAGCAGAGGGAAAGGAGGATCAAGACTAAAAGTACTAATGGCAATGCTAATCTTAGCTCTCTTCTGTCAGGTATCAAGTGCAGAAGTAACGAAAAGCGATAAGATAAAAAATAGGTAACAACTCAGCAATCTATTTAGATCCAATGGGTGAAGTAGAAATAGTAACCTCATCATGGGATCTAATTATTTACTATTACCTAGATTCATATTTTGGCATGTTAAAGAAAGGGAGTGAATTAGAAGAGAAAATGAGAGCAAGGTGTACGAAACTACCGAGTTTCGAGGACCAATGTAATATAATACTAAATAATACAAAAAGACGAATAGCAGAATTAGAAGATAACAAGTAAGAAAGCTCTAGTCGAGACTGCTCGACTACGAGATCCCCTGAACCCTTGGAGCAATAGATATTTCAATCATTTTTCGCAACTTTCAGCTTACACAAGTAATACGCACACACACACACACACGCACGTACGCACACACAGGCATATATACACACACACGCATACAGACACACTTACACACACACACGCATATATACACAAACGCATACACACACACACATAAACACACGCATACACAAACACATACACACACAAGCAACCACGCATAAACACGCATGGGCTGCAGTGTGCGCTTACTATGAGAAGTTAATTGTTTAATAACTTTTTTTATGGACGTACGATCTTTATGAAACTTTCAGAATATGATTATAACATGAATATGCATGTAATTGCCAAAGCACAAGTCTCTAGTATTTGAAATACGCTTTTTACAAAAGTGAGGGTGAGGGGGCGAATTTAGAGGTGGGGGTAAATGTTAACAAAAACCGAAATTGTATAAACTGCATATAAGCATACATTAAAAATTTGGAGACCCTAGCAATAAAGGTGTAGAAGATATAATTTTATAACTGGGTTTCGATAAGGTTTTTTATCGATAAAAAAGATCGAGATGAGTTATCGATTTTTAATGATAAACTTGATATGCGCGCTGTAATTACGGACATTTTAAAAAAAATTTGAAGTCTCTAGCTCTTATATCTTCTGAAATCGACGCGTTCATACATACGGACAGACGGACAGACGGACAGACAGACGGACAGGGCCAAATCAACTCAGCTCGTCACCCTGATCAAGAATATATATACTTTGTGGGGTCTGCCACGCCTCCTTCTCCCTGTTACATACATTTCAACAAAACCATTATACCCTGATTTCCCATTGAAAATGGGTTCAGGGTATAATAACAAACTATTTATACTACAAAATAAACCAAGAACCAAACGTGCACCTTTCGAATTCATGGGCTCATTATATCACTTGCTATTTGGGATAATGGATGCAGACGATCGAGAACAAATGGAAGAAAACATGGTCAGTTTATTAGACAACCAACATAACATAAAAAAATTGAGTGAGAAACAGACATCAATAATAGATTCCACAGCAAATATACTCAAAAGAACCACTGAGGAAATCAATATTCATTTCAATGACATGAATATACGTATAGACAATATGACAGAATTGCTAAAAGAATCGTATTATGTGTATAAGGAAGCAATTAATTTCTTTATGATAACAAATCAATTAAATGCTTTAATTGAAGAATGAGACAAGATTCAAACAGGGGTAATAAATATGCTAATTGATATAAATCATAGCAGATTAAGCCCGGTTATATTGAAGCCTTACCAATTTGGGGAAGAAATAGCCAAGATAAAAGAAAGTTTGTCCGAGAATTTAGTCTTACCAGGGAAAAGGACAGGTACGGAACTAAAAGAAATATATCAATTACTTACAACGAAAGGAACCTTTATAGACAACAAAATAATAGTTAACGCTATTCAGCAGATACCCATCTCATTTATATAAGGTTATCCCAATACAAGTCTACAATGACGACCAAATGATAATGGTACACCAAAGAACAGAATATTTAGTGTATAACTTCGAAATCGATTCTTACCACTTAATGGCTGAAGCCACATTAAATAAATGCAAAAAATGGCAACCAAACAAGCTCATATGTGAAGGTAACTGGCCCTGGGATAATGCCAACGATAACAGCTGCGAAATATCACCATTCAAGCCAAACCGACCGGCGAACTGTATCTATCAAACATTAGTTCATTCAAAAACATACTGGGTTGAATTGGAAGGTAAAAGTAGGTGGTTATTTAAAGTACCGATTAATGAAAAGCTAAGCGTACGATGCAAGGGAGAATCGCACCCTCATACGTAGGAAAGATTGTTGACGTTCCAAAAATAGTTTGGAACCTATTAGAACTATCAAGAATAAATCATACTAAAGAAATTGAGCATTTACAAATAGCAATACAGCAAATGAAGGAGAGCCATATAGAATTAAAAGGGCTCCATTTTCATCACATATCAGGTCATGCTTCTATGTTAATAAGTATTTTGATTGCATTAATATTAATCATATATACAATAAGAAAATGTAATGTAAAGAGGCGATTAATAGCTATAACATTTCCTGGTCCCATATAATTAAAAAAAAAAAAAAATACTGAAAAATACTCGATAACCTGCGCGTTATCAAACTAATATTAAAATTAAAACAGAAAAGCAAATATATTTTTGGCCCCTCTGGCAGAATGTTTGAAAACATGTCAATACTGGATGACCTGCGAGTCATCGAACAAAAAATAAAAATTTTTACAGCCACAACATTTTTGGGCCCCTGGCAGAATGTTCAAACATGAACATACATAATAATAACAAGTAAGAACGTTGCAGTCGGGCGTTACCGACTGCGGAATACTCATTCACATCCCATCAACAATTAAGTAGTTAAGCTTCGCTCTAATACTATAGAATACAGGTTTTTCCGATTTGCCACGCCCCTACTGGTCGTAGGCTCCTCATTTTTAGCCAGTTCTAAGAACGAGAAACCGGTAACCTAAATGCAAATTTTGAATTCTTACGCTCAAAAAATGTGAAAATTACAAGGTATTTTTCGATATGCCACGCCCCTAAAGAGGCGTAAAAAATTATTTTTTGGGGCATCGATAGAGGAGGCTACCAGTAACTCAACTATCCAAATTTAAAGCTAGTAGCTATTATACTTTAGGAGATATAAACTTTTGCGGTTTGCCACGCCCCCTGTGGGCGGACATATATCCGACAAAACTTTTTGGTCTTGGGTGATTAGACCGAGTATATATAAAAAAATTTGAGGCCTCTGGCATCAATAGTGTCCAAAATATAGCAGAATATAAAAATCACTATATCTTCAGGTCCGATTTGCCACGCCCCTAATGGGCGTAGGCTTATAATTTTATCTTCAGACTTTAAAGAATCATAGCATTAGCTGACGTGCAAAATTTCAGCATCCTAGGTTTACAACTTTAGGAGATACAGTTTTATCCGATTTGCCACGCCCCCAATAGGCGGAGATATATCCGCCATAGCTCGTGATCCTTAGTGGTCGATGCGGATATATATTCCAAATTTCAGCTTTCTAGCTCTTTAACTAACATGATTTCTGGTATATCGGAAAACGCATTTTCCGATTTGCCACGCCCCTAGTGGGCGGATCGGGAAAATTTTTAACACTTTATAAATCGGAGATACACACGAGTATGTGTTCCAAATTTCAAGTCTCTAGCTTCAATAGCGCCGAAATAGATTGCGTTCATACGGACAGACGGACAGACGGACGGACGGACAGACGGACAGACGGACAGACGGACGGACAGCAAGACGGACATTGCACAAAACCAATATACTGATTCACTTTCGTGAATGAGTATAACAAGTAAGAAGGCTCCAGTCGAGACTGCTCGACTAGGAGATACCCTGAACCCTCTAAGCTGATATTCTAATCATTCTGCACTTCTTTTATGCACACATACATACACATGCATTAACACGCACGCATAAGCCTGCGCTCTGCTAACTGCGCTTGGGCTGCGCTGCAGTGTGGGCAATATTATGAGAATTTATTTGTTGAATAATTTCTTTTGTAGACATAGGATCTTAATAAAACTTTCAGAGCGTGATTATATGGTGAATATGTATGTACATTCCAAAGCACAAGTCTCTAGTACTTTAAATGCGTTTTACAAATTGGCGGCGAAGGGGGCGTGGTATCCAAAATCTGTAAACTACAAAATCTTTGTATCCATTAACTTTATATACAACGCAAATTTGAAGACTCCAGGTCTAAAAGTGTTCAAATTAGGCTAAAAAAACAAAATCAATTTTTCGATTATTCTCGATAAAAAAGTTATCGGATGATTTATCGAAAAAAATAAAGCAAACTCGTACTGCGTATGGCACACACGAGTATGCATGCCAAATTTCAGCTCTCTAGCTCTTATAACTTCTGAGATCGACGCACTCATACGGACGGACGGACGGACGGACGGACGGACGGACAGACGGACAGGGCTATATCAACTCAGCTCGTCGCGCTGATCAAGAATATATATACTTTATGGGGTCTGCCACGCCTCCTTCTGCCCGTTACATACTTTTTCACAAAACCATTATACCCTGATTTCCCATTTTCAATGGGTTCAGGGTATAAAAGTAGAAACAAGTAAGAAGGCTCTAGTCGAGACTGCTCGACTAGGAGATACCCTGAACCCTCTAAGCTGATATTCTAATCATTCTGCATTTTTATGCACACATACATACACATGCATCCACACGCACGCATAAGCCTGCGCTCTGCTAACTGCGCAGTAAGCAGCGACTGCGCTTGGGCTGCGCTGCAGTGTGGGCAATATTATGAGAATTTATTTGTTGAATAATTTCTTTTGTAGACATAAGATCTTAATGAAACTTTCAGAGTGTAATCATATGATAAATATGTGTGTACATTCCAAAGCACAAGTCTCTAGTACTTGAAATGCGTTTTTTACAAATTGGGGGAGAAGGGGGCGTGGTATCCAAAATCTGTAAATTACAAAATCTTTGTATCGATTAACTTTATATACAACGCAAATTTGAAGACTACAGGTCTAAAAATGTTCAAATTAGGCTGAAAAAACAATGCCGATTTTTCGATTATTCGCGATAAAAAAGTTATCGGATGAATTATCGAAAAAACAAAGCAAACTCGTACTGCGTATGGTACACACGAGTATGCATGCCAAATTTAAGCTCTCTAGCTCTTATAACTTCTGAGATCGACGCACTCATACGGACGGACGGACGGACGGACGGACAGACGGACAGGGCTATATCAACTCAGCTCGTCGCGCTGATCAAGAATATATATACTTTATGGGGTCTGCCACGCCTCCTTCTGCCCGTTACATACTTTTTCACAAAACCATTATACCCTGATTTCCCATTTTCAATGGGTTCAGGGTATAAAAATCCGAAAAGTTCGGTTCTCTAGTGTGAAGTGCGGAGAGACGGAAAAAATAAAAAATTAAAAATCCGAAAAGTTCGGTTCTCTCGCGTGAAGTGCGGAGAGAGAAAAACAAAAAACAAAAATTGAAGTGACTCTGTTCTCTAGCGTGAAGTGCGGAGAGACGAAAAAATAATAAATATAAATCCGAAAAGTTCGAAGTAATTCTGTTCACTCGCGCAAAGTGCGGAGAGACAGAATACTACCAAAGGGTTTCTGTTCTCTATCTAGAAAGAGAGACAGATAAACCTCCACCAATAAACAGCAAAATACGACGAAAGAGAGCGACTCATCAGAACCGTCAGTGGCCAACGGGAAGACGAGTCTCACCAAGATCATCAGACGCCCCCTTCAGAGAAGACTGGATCAATAGGAAGACAGCGCGGATAAGATAAAGATAAGTCGTAGTTTAATTTTTTTAAATAAATAAAAAAAAATTAAAAAAAAAAAATGCTCTCAGAAAAAGTTATAAAGCTTTTGAAAATGCAATCGGACTTAGTGTCCAGATTGAAAAAATTTGACTCATCTGAAGAAATTAGGCCACCGAGCGAAATTTTAGGAGAGTTAGAAAAAATAAAAGAAGAGTTAGAAAATAATCATACTTAATTGTTAAAAGTAGGGGTAATAGACCATGCATACTTTAACAATAAGGAATTTGATAAAGCAATGAAAAGCATAAAAGATTTGAAATTAGAAATTATGAGGGCTGAGAAAGAAAAAGATAAAGAAGATGTGAGGCATGTTAGAGCAGTCACAGTTCACAAAAGCTCTGAAGAAGAAGTAGAGTTTGAAAGCAAAGTCGAACAGTTAAAACTATATTTATTAGAAGTATATGAGGACATTGCAAAAGGAAACGTAGGAATCTTCGAGATTCGAAAGAATAAAATTAAATATTTATGGAAGAAAGTTTCAAAGCTAGTTCAGGAGCTAAGAAATAAATATGTGTCAAACAAAATGTTTGACGAAGAGGTTAATGAGTTAGATTTTGATGTGCAAAATGCAATCAGTGCGTTAGCCAAAAATAGCACCCCAATTCAACCCATAATCCACGAAAAAATGGATAGCCTTCCGGGTCTACCAAAAATTCAAGTCCCAATATTTTTTGGTGATGTCAAAGATTGGGATTTATTCGCTGAATTATTTGGCGACCTTATTGATAGAAGAGAAGATTTAACTCCTTCTATCAAATTCAGTTACTTAAAATCCTCATTACGAGGAGAAGCAAAGAGCATGGTTGCTCATTTGTTAACGGGGTCCGCAGATAATTATTCTACCGCTTGGGAATTACTTACCAAGCGATATGAAAATAAAAGGAAAATTTTTTTCGGAACAATTGAACCGAATAATGGACCTGCCAAATTTAAATATTGACTCATCCAAAAGTATTAATTATTTTATTGATACAATTAATGAGTCTATACATATAATTAAAAGTAAGGCTCAACTTTCAGAAGAAGTTGATAAAATCTTTGTACACATAATACTAAGGAAATTTAGTAAAGAGGCACTTCAATTATACGAAAGCCAAATAAAAAAGACAAAAGAAATACAATTACTGACTGACGTAATGGACTACTCAGATCAGCGACATTGTTCATGATCCGCTTCAAATAAGGAGGAAAAGAAAGTAATTCACTCTGGTCACAATTGTCCTATATGCAAAGTAGTAGGTCATAGTACCACGCAATGCACGAAATTTAAGGCAATGGTCCCAAGAGAAAGATTGGATGCAGCAAGAAAAATACAGTTATGTTTGAAGTGTTTAAGACACACGAATACTAATAGGTACAAGTAACATGAATTGTTATTTTTGTAAGAAGCCTCATCAAACAATGTTACATATAAATACAGAAAAAGTTAATACAGTAGTAACAAATGAAGAGGCCTTAATTAAAGTCAAATTAAAGTTAAAGCCATAATTAAAGTTAAAACAATAAAGGGGAATTATATTAACTTAAGAGCCTTAATAGATAGTGGATCTCAAAAAACAATTATATCTGAGGAGGCCGCACAATTGCTAAATTTACCCAGAACCAGAAATGAGACAGAAATAAGTGGTGTCTCATCAGAAAATACTTGTAGATCGAAACACAAAGTTAAGCTAATAATAAAACCTAGAGAGCCAAATAAAGAACAATTTAGGGTTGAGGCCATCAATCATATTATCAAAGTTAATGAAAGCTCTCCCAGTTAGTAAAGCAAATATAGACATGGCTCAATGGCACAATTTCACTTTAGCTGATCCACAATTTTATAAACCAGGTCGTGTAGACATAATAATAGGTGCAGACTTATATCCACACGTACTAAAAGATGGGATAGTAAAAATAGATGGATTACTTGGGCAAAATACAGAATTTGGTTGGGTTGTATCAGGCTGTACAAAATCGAGAGGTAAAACAAGAAGAAGAAGAAGATGTCAAAGAAATAGAATTTTGTGAGAATATGTTGTAACAATTCCGTTCAAAGAAGAAAATGAATTAGGAGAATCAAAGCCACAAGCTATAGCTCGATTTCTTAGCTTAGAGAAAAAGCTGCAAAAGAATGAAAAATTAAGAACAGACTACACAAATTTCATGAACGAATACTTGAAGTTAGGACATATGATATCTACAAATAAAGAAGGAAAATATTATTTACCACATCAGGCAGTGTTAAGAGATAGTAGTCTGACAACGAAACTAAGGGTAGTTTCTGACGCATCTGCAAAAACAACAAATAAGAAAAGTCTAAATGACATTATGTGGACGGGACCAAGAGTTCAAAAAGATATATTTGACATTGTATTAAAATGGCGACGCTGGGAATATGTAGTATCAGCAGATATAGAAAAAATGTATAGGCAAATAAAAATAGCAAAACATGACCAAGAATTTCAATATATTGTCTGGAGAGATTCTCCGAGTAAAAAATTAAAGAACTTTAAGCTTACCACAGTCGCTTATGGTACTGCATCAGCTCCTTACTTAGCCATTAGAGTTCTTTTAGACATAGCCCTTAATTGCAATAACGCAACAATTAAAGAAATAATTAAAACAGATTTTTATATGGACGATCTTATGACAGGCGCTGAGTCCATACAAAACTGTAAAGAAATTGTTGAATGTGTTTCCAGTGAACTAGCAAAAGTAGGATTTAATCTGAGAAAGTGGATTTCAAATAAACCAAAAATAATTGAAGAAATAGACAGAAATGAGGAAAATAAATAAAACCTGAAATAAAAAATATCATTCAGGTTGGATATGAGCTGGAGTTACTAGAGGGTTAGCTGGGATAAAATTATCAGGGTCTCCTAATAAATTTGGGTTAATCAAAATTAAAGAAATTAAAGCGAAAATTATAATAATAAATCCTACAATATCCTTATATGTAAAATAAGGGTGAAATGGAATTTTATCTGTATTTGAATTTAATCCGATTGGGTTATTTGATCCTGTTTGGTGTAAAAATAATAAATGAATTATTGTTATTGCTAAAACAATAAAAGGTAAAATAAAATGACATGTAAAAAATCGTGTTAAAGTAGCGTTATCTACTGCGAATCCTCCTCAAATTCATTGAACTAAATCTATTCCAAGATAAGGAACGGCAGATAATAAATTCGTAATAACTGTTGCTCCTCAAAAAGATATTTGTCCTCAAGGTAAAACGTAACCTATAAAAGCAGTTCCTATTACTAAAAATAAAATAATTACACCAATTATTCAAGTTGGTGTAAATAAATAAGAACCATAGTAAATTCCTCGTCCTACATGTAAGTAAATACAAATAAAAACAAGTAAGAAAGCTCTAGTTGAGACTACTCGACTACGAGATCCCCTGAACCCTTGGAGTAATAGCTATTTCAATAATTTTTCGCGTCTTTCAGCTTACACAAGAAACACGCACACACACACACACACACACACACACACACACACACACGCACACACAGGCATACATACACATACACACACATACATACACACACACACACACACACACACACACATACACAAACAATTACATGCATATACACACACAAGCATAAACACGCCTGGGCGGCAGTGAGCGCTTACTATGAGAACTTAATTGCTTAATAACTTTTTTGTGGACGTACGATCTTCATGAAACTTTCTGATTATGATTATGACATGGATATGCATGTAATTGCCAAAGCACAAGTCTCTAGTATTTGAAATACGCTTTTTACAAAAGTGAGGGGTGAGGGGGTGAATTTAAGGGTGGGGGGTAAATTTTAAGAAAAAACCGAAATTGTATAAATTGCATATAGGCATACATTAAAAATTTGGAGACTCTAGCAATAAAGGTGTAGAAGATATAATTTTATAACTGGTTTTCGATAAGGTTTTTATCGATAAAAAAAGATCGGGATGAGTTATCGATTTTTAATGATAAACTTGATATGCGCGCTGTAGTTACGAACATTTAAAAAAAAATTTGAAGTCTCTAGCTCTTATATCTTCTGAAATCGACGCGTTCATACATACGGACAGACGGACAGACGGACGGACGGACAGACGGACAGACGGACAGACAGACGGACAGGGCCAAATCAACTCAGCTCGTCGCCCTGATCAAGAATATATATACTTTGTGGGGTCTGCCACGCCTCCTTCTGCCTGTTACATACATTTCAACAAAACCATTATACCCTGATTTCCCATTGAAAATGGGTTCAGGGTATAAAAAAAGAAGCTCCGTTAGCGTGCATAGTTCGTAGTAATCATCCATAATTTACGTCCCGGCAAATATGGTTAACTCTATTAAATGCTATATTTACATCAGCTGTGTAGTGTATAGCTAAAAATAAACCTGTTAAAATTTGAATAATTAAACATAACCCTAATAAGGATCCAAAATTTCATCATGAAGAGATATTAATAGGTGCGGGTAAATCAACTAAAGCATTATTAGCAATTTTAAATAAAGGATGTGAAGTTCGTAAAGGTTTATTCATTAGTTTATTAGACGAAGAGGTCCTTTAAATAATTTTGTAATTTTTACAATAACTGTAACGATCCAATTTTCAGCTGGGGCAGCGTCAGTCTGCCCAGGGTGGATGCCACAAGAAAATTTATTAATTGCGGTGACCGGACTTTAGAGAGGGGGGTATAGGGAACGATGGGGGACAATGCCGAGGGTTTGGCCTCTCAGCGAACGGGCATGGCCGCGTTCTCTACATTGACATTAACTACTTTTACAGTCGGGCGTTGCCGCGACAGATTTCCTAATAAAACGCAACAAACAAGGGGGGGGGAGTAGGGATTCACTATCGTGTGTTAATATTCAACTGATTTAAATCACAATATATAAAAGACACTCCAAGTTAAACTTTCAATTCATATTTCATTTATTTATCACATTTCATTTAAAAATAGCTATTCATTAACTATTTGCATGCTCTTATTTTTAATTTGCTTTCGTTTTATTTCTATCACTTCGCTTAAAACTCTAATCCGCTAATTACGCTCACCCGCTTCTATTCGCCGTTCGCTAACTAATAATTATCTTGTTCTCGGCCGAACGCCTCTAAGCCTCCGCCGCGATCCGCCTCGGCGTCGGCAACGCAACTCACCACGGCGTCGGCCCTTCGAACCTTCGCCGCAAAGGGCAGAGTTGCATTGCCGATCGCCGCGACTTGCGCGCGTTCTTGACCCATTTGAATTTCGGAAGTTATGTGAGGCGGTTCGGCGAGCCGCCTTACACCCCCCCCTTACTTTGCAGAGCGATGGTCACGCTTCCCGAAGGCGCGACTGTCACATTTACAGCGACCCCCTCGATCCAGATGCGGAAACGCGTCCTCCTGTGTGGCAGCCTCCGCCTCTGCAACTCCCGTTGCACCGCCTCGATCGTGAGCTCGTCCAGCGTCGCGCCTGCTGGACGGATCCGCCAGCCGTCCGGGATGGTAGGTGTTGGCTCGCATGGGATGGAGCCCTCCCCCATGAGGATTTCGAACAGGTTTGGCTCCCACCCGTCCAAAATGTCGGCCATGTCGGCCAGCAGTCTGGCTTCATCTTCCTCCGGCTCTGGCACTGCGCTCGGCTCTTCTGGTGGGTCGTGCCCGCCTTGTTCCGGACCCCGGGCTCGTTCCCCTTCTTCCGGGATACTTTGATCCGGCTCAAAGGGGTTGTGTTGCGATTGCCTCCCGTCTGGCGTAACTTCGCCGCCACTTCCGCCAAATCGACCCTCGGAACCTTTCTGGCCGGGCTCTCCGACGGACTTCGCCGGCACCGGCGTCGGAGTGGGGGCTCGACTCGTTCTCCCTCGTCGCTGCATTCCGATTCGAACGGTACGGCTCGTGCCTTCCTCCCTCTCGCCTCTCCGCGTCCACAATGACGGGGGATCGTCGCCCTTCGTCCCACGCTGCAGTCTCCGAGTCGAGGAGTGCGACGAAAGGACTGTGCTCCCGGCGGCTATCCTGTCCCCGGGACGGGGATCGGTCTTCGGATGACTCCGCTTCCCACTGTCTCCTATCTTCCTCCGGCGACTGGACCTCCCGCATCTCCTCTTCCTCGCTTTCGCTCTGGGGGGCGGCACGTTCCTCCGGCCCTGATATCGCTGGCGGCGGCGGGAGGGATTGTGGCTCCTCCACGTATGGCGGTGCCCCTCGCGACTCGGGTGTCTCCACGTAGATAGTGGTGAACTCTACCTTCATCAACATGACACATCCATCGAGCCTCTCGGCGATGTTGATCGAGGATCGATGGACCGTGTGTTTGTATTTAGGTGGGGGTCGCTCCTCACGGGGCCTATAATATTCCCGGCCCATCCTCGGATCGCCCCGCCTTTGGTACTCCGTACCCGGGAATGGTTCGGTGTCAGCATTGCTGACATCTTCGACGCGGGCCGCCTCTTCTTCCTCCCACTCGTCCTCGCTGCTGATAATGATAGTCTCGTCCTCCATCGTTGTTGTATCCGAAAGCTGAAGCATTAAGTTATACGCTTTTAGGATATTGCTTCCCAAAACTACGGGTTAATATCACAACTTTTACGAGATACTACGGGGGGAATTGAACAACACGTTTGAGGTGAGGAAAAGGCGTGGTTAGACTGAGGTATGTTGCCGTCAAAGATCAGGGACGTCGATGGTCCCTCGGCTTTCATCCTGCTCTTCTTCGCTCTCGTCGCCGTCGTGATGGAAGGGCTTGAGCTGGGAGACATTAGCTACCCTTCTTTTTCGTTCGCCGCGTTTGGCGAGGCGCACGATGTTGGGAGAGACAAACCCAACGATCCTGAACGGCCCGTCATACTTCGGCGCCAGTTTTGCTGCGAAGCCATCCGCCGCGTTAGACAACTGATGCTGCCTCAACAGCACTAATGAACCTAGCTTCGGTCTCCATTCGCGTCTACGCAGGTTATAATAGCGCCCTTGGTCGCTCGAGGCCCTCTGCAGGTTGTTGCGAGCGATTGCGAACACTTCTCTCATCTTGTCTCTTTTAGCATCTGGGTGAAGCCCCTCTGTCGCCGATCCGGGTGTTACCTCGTCGTATAGGGCAGCTGGCAGGCGTGGCTCTCGCCCTAACATTAGGAACGCCGGGCTGAACCCCGTAGAATCCGCCACACTGGAGTTGATAGCCAGCGTTATTTCTGGCAGTAACTCATCCCATGAGCTCTGGTGACCCTGGAAGTATTGTGCGATCATCGTTTTAATCGTACGGTTAGCCCTCTCCGTCGGATTCTCCTGTGGCGAGTACGGCGCTGTATGTTGGAGTGTCACCCCAGGGACTCCATGAACGTCTTGAAGCTCCTACTCATAAATTGAACGCCATTGTCGCAGACGAATATCCTAGGCACTCCAAATCTGCCGAGTATTCGTTCCCGGAACGCCGACTGCAGATGTGCGGTAGTGGCCTTTCTCAACGGCACCAGCTCCACCCATTTAGTGAAAGCGTCGTGGAACACCAATAGCATTGTGTTCCCATGCTTGGATCGAGGCAAAGGTCCCACGAAGTCCGCGCACAGGACCGCCATCGGCTCCGCTACCTGTCTGGTCAGCATCTATCCGGCCGGCTTTTGTTGTACGCCCTTGAATTTCTGGCACGTGACGCAACGCTTCACGTAACGAGCGGCATCTCGGGACATACCTGGCCAATAGTATCGCTGTGCTAATCTTGTCGCCGTTTTTCTCACACCTTGGTGTCCCGCCGTGGGGGCGTCGTGGCACTCCTGGAGTACCCGGTTCCTTTGGCCTTCCGGGACGCATAGCTTCCAGGGGATGTAATCCTCGTCGTCCGTCCGATGCCCCAGGTTGCGGTACAAGTGTCCATTCTCCTCCACGTAATCTCTAAACTTCTCGGGGTTGTTAGCGATGTTCTCACGCATCCTTGCCAACCATTTACAAGGGTAGTGAGCCTCCACCGCTTGTTGGCAGCTCTCCAAGGGCTGGCGAGACAATGCATCGGCCACCACGTTTAGGCTTCCCCGGCGATAACGGACGTCGAACTGGAACTGCTGTAGTTCCAACGCCCATCGGGCGATCCTGCCCGTGGGGCTCTCTATCGAGTTCAGCCATTTCAACGCCAGGTGGTCTGTTACCACGTCGAACCTGTAGCCTTCTAGATAGCAGCGCATCTTCCTGATTGCCCAAACGATCGCGAGGCACTCTTTCTCCGTGGCCGAATAGTTCGCCTCAGTTTTCGTCAGTCTTCGGCTGGCGTAGGCTATGACTCGTTCTCGACTCTCGATTTCTTGAGTTAGTACTGCGCCCAGCCCACAGTCGCTGGCGTCGGTTTGCAGCACGAATTTTTCTGAGAAGTCGGGGCATGCCAAGACTGGCGCTGTCGTCAGGCTCTCCTTCAACTTCTGCAGCGCATCTTCTTGCTCCTTGGTCCAGACCCATTTCTGCCCTTTCTTGAGCAGCTTGGTCATTGGTTGGACCAATGAAGCGAAGCTCGGCACAAATCGCCTGTACCAAGAGGCCATTCCCAAGCATTGTCGTAGCTCTTTCAGGTTCTTCGGCGTTGGGAATTCTCGAATTGCTTCGACTTTCGCGGGGTCGGTGCAGATTCCTTCACCACTAATGACGTGGCCTAGATACGCCAACTTTTCCCGGAAAAAACTGCATTTTTTCCTATTTACCTTGAGGTTGGCTGCTCTTAGTCGCCGGAAAACCTCCCTCAAATTGGCCGTATGTTCTTCTTTCGAGGCTCCGATCACCACTATATCGTCCAGGTATGCGAACGCGTGGGGCTCCATCTCGGGTCCGATCACCGTATCCAATGCTCTCTGGAAGGTTGCCCCCGCCGAATGCAGTCCGAAGGGCATTACCCGACACTGGAACAACCCTCTTCCCGGGACCGTGAAGGCCGTGTATTCCCTGCTGTCCGCCGCCATCGGGATCTGCCAATAACCGCTTTTGAGATCGAGTGTAGATATGAACCGGGCTTGCCGCAATCTCTCCAGGATGTGATTAATCCTAGGAACAGGATAGGCGTCCGGAATCGAGTGAGCGTTGAGCTGCCGGTAATCCACACACATGCGCCATTCTCCAGTCTTCTTCTTGACCAAAACTATGGGCGCACTGTGCGGACTCCTCGATGGCTCGATAGCTCCAACCCTGAGCAGTTCGTCAACCTGCTCGTTGATTATTCTCTGCATTGCTGGATTCTTTGGGTAGTATCTCTGTTTGAGAGGTTTATCGTCCCGCATCCTAATACTGTGTTCCGCTATGTGGGACACTCCTTCGAGCTTCTCGAAGAGTGCCAGCTCGGCTTCAAGGAACTCCTTTAGGCTAGGCTCCAGATCTTCCGGCCATACCACGGCTTCGAGGGCCGGCCTTGCGTCGCGTTCTTCTTCCGAATCTGTCGCATCTTGTATCGCGGGGTGCTCTCCTAGCCTCCGTTCGAGCCACTCGTTTCCCTTCCTGTCGGCCCTCGCGCAAATGTCCGGTGCCCTCTGCGGTTCCGTATACGCTCGAGCTTTCCGTTTCTTAGACGGCGGAGTCCAGCTTGGCGCCTCAGGGTCCAAACATGACGCATTAGCATAGCTCGAGCGTTGAGCGAGCGACTCCCCGTTTTCAGCGTGACTGTCCTCTTTGGGCGTTTCTTCCATCATCATCGTCAGTTCCGTTTTGCCACAGCGCAGCGTCGCCCCCACCGCACGCAGGAAATCCATCCCTAAAATGATGTGATCCAACATAGTCGGCATGATGAGCATCGTCATTTGCACTACTTTTTCCGCGAGGGCTACGACCACCTTCATTGTTCGCGTTACGTCCAGCGACGACCCGTCGGCTAACCGTATTCGCGACCGTATTTCCTGTGACTCTCCTTGAACTGCCTGCTGGCGCACGCATTCTTCACTCATGAAGCTGCGGGTGGCCCCGGTGTCGATCGTAGCGGTCATGATCCGGCCCCCGATCTTCACCGTCGCGACGATCCTTCCTTCTATCTTTCCTTTATATTTTCTTGTTTTATGCAGTTTTACTGTAACTTGTTTTGTCTAAGTTTTTTCTTATTCTCGACCCAATGTGCGCCACACTTTTATGAGGCCGCACACATTCATTAACATTTGTATATGAAAAAGAATTTTGTATATATTTGTATATATAAAAATATGTATATATATAAAAAGAATGCGTGTATATATATATATATATATATACTTGTTTATTTATTTGTTTATTGTGTAGATATATCTATCTATGCATATACATATACGTACATGTCCCTTCCGTTATATATATGCGTATATATGCATATATGTGCATACAAATATATAAGTTTTCATCACACTTTTGACGCGCCTTCGGTGCAATGCCCTTTAGCGCCGTTGCGCTCACGCTGTTATTCGCCGCCGCTAGTGCTATTCTTTCGTCGTTTTCGTTGCGCAGGTCGGGTACCTGTGGGTATGCTCGACCGCGCGCTTCCACTCACCAATATTTTTTTTCTGCGAACGTTTCTGCTGTCCGGCTCCCTATATTCGGGCAAGTTTACGGGTCTTTATGCCGCTAGCTTACCACACTCTCCTCAGTCATGGGTCCCTGCTCGGGCGCCACTTGTAACGATCCAATTTTCAGCTGGGGCAGCGTCAGTCTGCCCAGGGTGGATGCCACAAGAAAATTTATTAATTGCGGTGACCGGACTTTAGAGAGGGGGGTATAGGGAACAGTGGGGGACAATGCCGAGGGTTTGGCCTCTCAGCGAACGGGCATGGCCGCGTTCTCTACATTGACATTAACTACTTTTACAGTCGGGCGTTGCCGCGACAGATTTTCCAATAAAACGCAACAAACAAGGGGGGGGAGTAGGGATTCACTATCGTGTGTTAATATTCAACTGATTTAAATCACAATATATAAAAGACACTCCAAGTTAAACTTTCAATTCATATTTCATTTATTTATCACATTTCATTTAAAAATAGCTATTCATTAACTATTTGCATGCTCTTATTATACCCTGAACCCATTTTCAATGGGAAATCAGGGTATAATGGTTTTGTTGAAATGTATGTAACAGGCAGAAGGAGGCGTGGCAGACCCCATAAAGTATATATATTCTTGATCAGGGCGACGAGCTGAGTTGATTTGGCCCTGTCCGTCTGTCTGTCCGTCTGTCCGTCTGTCCGTCCGTCCGTCTGTCCGTCTGTCCGTATGTATGAACGCGTCGATTTCAGAAGATATAAGAGCTAGAGACTTCAATTTTTTTTTAAATGTTCGTAATTACAGCGCGCATATCAAGTTTATCATTAAAAATCGATAACTCATCCCGATCTTTTTTTATCGATAAAAACCTTATCGAAAACCAGTTATAAAATTATATCTTCTACACCTTTATTGCTAGAGTCTCCAAATTTTTAATGTATGCCTATATGCAATTTATACAATTTCGGTTTTTGTTAAAATTTACCCCCACCTCTAAATTCACCCCCTCACCCTCACTTTTGTAAAAAGCGTATTTCAAATACTAGAGACTTGTGCTTTGGCAATTACATGCATAAAATAAATTTTTAAATTTATTTTAAAATGTTTAAAATAAAATTAAATATTTAAAATATTATTTTAATAATTTTTTTAGTATTTAATTACTTTTTTCCTTTTTTTTTTTGGTTTTTTTTTTTGTTTTTTTTGTTTGTTGTTTTTGTTTGTTTTTGTTTTGGTTTTTTTTTTTTGTTTTTTTTTTTTTTTTTTTGTTTGTTTGTGTTTTGGTTTTTGGGGGGGGGGGTGGTGTTGTTTGTTTGTTGTTTGTTGTTTTTTTTTTAAAAGTTTAAAAATTATTAAAATTAGAAATTATTATAGGTTTTTGGGGGTGTGGTTGTTGAGAAGGTAGTTTTTTTTCTTTTTTTTTTTTTTTTTTTTTCTTTTTTTTTTTTTTTTTTTTTTTTTTTAAATCATTTAAATAAACTAATTCGCCTATTATTCTTCTCTCCTTTACTTTTTTTTTTAATTTATTTTTTTTTGGTCTTACGGCCTTCGCCTCGCCCCGGCCCCTCCGCCGGCGGCACCGAAGCCAACATCCACGGGGCGGGGCCGCCGACCGTACCCCGTAACGGGAAGGGGGGGATGGTGGACGGCGCGCGCGGGGGGGCGCGTGTTCTTCTTTTTTTTTATTTTTAAGGGGGGGGCGTCGGGGGGCGTCCCATAACAATTAATGTAATTAATAAATAATTTATTAATAAAATTGTTACAAAATTAGTAGGAAAATTATAAAGTTTATTTAAAGATAAAGAATTTTCTCAAAAATAAGAATGTATATTAGGAATATTTTGTATTTCGTTATTTTGAATATAGAAAGTTAAATAATTTTTATCAATTAATAAGATGATAAAAATTCTTAGAATAAATATAATTAAACATGTTAAAGTTAATTTTAATGATAAATTAAATATTTCATTTGATGCCAATGATGTTACATAAATAAATAAAACTAATATTCCCCCTAAAAAAATTAAAAATAAAATATAAGAAAATCAAAATGTTTTTGTTATTAACCCAGTTACTAGAGAAATTAAAATTGTTTGGATTAAAAGTGTTAAACCTAAAGCTAATGGGTGAATTATATTAATAAAAATAATTGATGTTAAAAAAATTATTGAGTAAAGAATTAATTGAAGAATATCAAGAAATAGTTTATGTAAAATATTAATTTTGGGGATTAATGAAAAAGAAATTCTTTTTTCTTGAAGTTTTAAAAGAAAAAATCTTATTTTTGATTTACAAGACCAATGTTTTTATTAAACTATTAAAACTAATGATTATAATTTTGTATTGAATTTTGCCAATAATTTTATTTATTTTTGGTTTATTTTGTTTTGTTTCTAATCGAAAACATTTACTTTCAATATTATTAAGTTTAGAATTTATTGTATTAAGTTTATTTTATTTTTTATTTATTTATTTAAATTTATTAAATTATGAAAATTATTTTAGTATAATATTTTTAACTTTTAGTGTATGTGAAGGTGCTTTAGGGCTATCAATTTTAGTTTCAATAATTCGAACTCATGGTAATGATTATTTTCAATCATTTAGAATTATATAATGTTAAAATTAATTTTTTTTTTAATTTTTTTAAGACCTATTTGTTTTATAAATAATATATTTTGAATGGTACAAATTTTATTATTTTTTATAAGTTTTGTTTTATTATTAATAAATAATTTTTTAAATTATTGGATAAGAATTTCTTATTTTTTAGGAAGAGATATGTTATCTTATGGGTTGATTTTATTATCATTTTGGATTTGTGCCCTTATAATTATAGCAAGAGAAAATATTAATAAATATAATAATTATGAAAAATTATTTTTATTTAATATTTTAGTTTTATTAATGTTTTTAGTTTTAACTTTTAGAAGAATAAATTTATTTATATTTTATTTATTTTTTGAAAGAAGATTAATTCCTACTTTATTTTTAATTTTAGGATGAGGGTATCAGCCTGAACGTTTACAAGCAGGAATTTATTTATTATTTTATACTTTATTAGTTTCTTTGCCTATATTAATCGGTATTTTTTATTTAATAAATAAAACAGGAACTATAAATTTTTATTTATTAAATAATTATATATTTAATTATGATTTATTATATTTTTGTTTAATATCAGCATTTTTAGTAAAAATGCCAATATTTTTAGTTCACTTATGGTTACCAAAAGCCCATGTTGAAGCTCCTGTTTCGGGTTCTATAATTTTAGCAGGTATTATATTAAAATTAGGGGGTTATGGTATGTTGCGAGTGTTAAGTGTTATACAATTAATAAATTTAAAATATAGATTTATTTGAGTTAGAATTAGATTAGTTGGAGGAGTTTTAGTAAGTTTAGTATGTTTGCGGCAAACTGATTTAAAATCTTTAATTGCTTATTCTTCTGTCGCTCATATAGGAATTGTATTAGCTGGTTTATTAACAATAACTTATTGAGGGATAAATGGTTCTTATAGATTAATAATTGCTCATGGATTATGTTCATCTGGTTTATTTTGTTTAGCTAATATTTCTTATGAACGGTTAGGAAGACGAAGTTTATTAATTAATAAGGGTATATTAAACTTTATACCAGCAATAGCATTATGGTGATTTTTATTAAGTTCGGCTAATATAGCAGCTCCTCCTACATTAAATTTATTAGGAGAAATTTCTTTATTAAATAGAATTGTTTCTTGGTCTTGAATTTCAATAATTATACTTTCTTTGTTATCTTTTTTTAGTGCAGCTTACACTTTATATTTATATTCATTTAGTCAACATGGTAAAATTTTTTCTGGGGCTTATGCTTTTAGAAATGGTAAAATTCGTGAATATTTATTATTATTATTACATTGATTACCTTTAAATTTATTAATTTTAAAGAGTGACTTATGTTTTTCATGATTATATTTAAATAGTTTAACAAAAAATACTAATTTGTGGTGTTAGTGATATGATAAAATCATTTTAGATCATGAAATATTTATCAATTTGTAGAATTGCATTTATAAATTTAATTTCTGTTAGAATTGTATGTTTTATTTTGAGTTTAAATTTTTTATTAAATGATATAATTTATTTTATTGAATGAGAGTTAGTTTCATTAAATTCGATTTCAATTGTTATAACTTTTTTATTTGATTGAATAAGTTTACTATTTATATCATTTGTTTTAATAATTGCTTCTTTAGTAATTTATTACAGAAAAGAATATATAAGAGCTGATATTAATATTAATCGTTTTATTATATTAGTTTTAATATTTGTTATATCTATAATATTATTAATTATTAGTCCTAATTTAATTAGTATTCTATTAGGATGAGATGGTTTAGGTCTTGTTTCTTATTGTTTAGTTATTTATTTTCAAAATATTAAATCTTATAATGCTGGTATATTAACTGCTTTGTCTAATCGAATTGGAGATGTAGCTTTATTATTAGCAATTGCATGAATATTAAATTATGGGAGATGAAACTATATTTTTATTTAGAAATTATGCAAAATGAATTTGAAATAAATATTATTGGTGTTTTAGTTATATTAGCTGCTATAACTAAGAGAGCACAAATTCCATTTTCTTCATGATTACCCGCTGCGATAGCTGCTCCAACTCCTGTTTCTGCTTTAGTTCATTCGTCTACTTTAGTTACAGCTGGGGTTTATTTATTAATTCGATTTAATATTTTATTAAGAAATTCATTATTAGGTCAATTTTTGCTTTTATTATCGGGGTTAACAATATTTATAGCTGGTTTGGGGGCTAATTTTGAATTTGATTTAAAAAAAATTATTGCTTTATCAACATTAAGACAATTAGGTTTAATAATAAGAATTTTATCAATAGGTTTTTATAAATTAGCTATATTTCATTTATTAACTCACGCTTTATTTAAAGCATTATTATTTATATGTGCAGGGGCTATTATTCATAATATAAATAATTCGCAAGATATTCGATTAATGGGGGGGTTAAGAATTCATATACCATTAACTTCTGCTTGTTTTAATGTTTCAAATTTAGCTCTTTGTGGTATACCATTTTTAGCCGGATTTTATTCGAAAGATTTAATTTTAGAAATTGTAAGAATAAGAAATATTAATATATTTTCTTTTTTTTTATACTTTTTTTACTGGTTTAACAGTGTGTTATTCTTTTCGTTTAGTTTTTTATTCAATAACTGGAGATTTAAATTGTAGAAGATTAAATATATTAAATGATGAAGGTTGAATTATATTACGAGGTATATTGGGGTTATTATTTATAAGAATTATTGGAGGAAGTATATTAAATTGATTAATTTTTTCTACCCCAGATATAGTTTGTTTACCTATTAATATAAAAATATTAACTTTGTTTGTTTGTATTTCAGGAGGGTTAATTGGTTATATAATTTCTTTAAGAAATTTGTATAGAGTAAATAAATCTCATAAATTTTATAACTTGTCAGTTTTTATAGGTTCAATATGATTTATACCTTTTATTAGAACTTATGGTATTATTTGTTTTCCTTTAAATTATGGTCAAGTTGTTTATAAAAGTTTTGATCAAGGTTGGTCAGAATATTTTGGGGGGCAATATTTATACAAAAAGTTAGTAAATTATTCACAAATATTACTTTTAATACATAATAATAGATTAAAAATTTATTTGATATTATTTGTGTTATGAATTTTAATTTTATTAAGATTTTTAATTCTTTTATAAGTTCAAATAGCTTATATTTAGAGTATAACACTGAAGATGTTATGGAGATTTTTTAATCTTTGAACATTCTATGAATTGTTATTAGTAATTTATAAAATAAAGAAATTTATTTTTACAATGAAAATGTAATGTTTTGTTTTAAACTATATAAATAGAAGTGTAAATGGAATTTAACCATTAAAAGAAAAAAGTTAGCAGCTTTTACTTGAACACCACACTTCCTTAATTGGAGATAGTTCTCAATTTTATCATTAACAGTGATAAGCCTCTTTTTGGCTTCAATTAAAGAATAAGGGTATAATTACCTAAAATTAGGTCGAAACTAATTGCAATAAATCGCTTCATATTCTTTAATAAGGTAGATTGAATAATTCAATACTTTTTGAATGCAAATCAAATGTTATACTTAACTACAACCCTTTATTAATTTGATCAATTTAATATACCTTGATTTCATTCATGGTAGAGTCCAATTAATAGAATTAAAATAAAAATAATTGAAGTTGTAGTTCAAATTAATAAGTTTGAAAATTTAAAAATAATAATTATTGGTAAAATTAAAGCAATTTCTACATCAAAAATTAAAAAAATAATTGTGATTAAAAAAAATCGTAAAGAAAAAGGTAGACGTGATGATGATTTTGGGTCAAATCCACATTCAAAAGGAGAGCTTTTTTCTCGATCAACTAAAGTTTTTTTTGATAAAATTGAAGCTAATAGTATGACAATAAATGAAATTATTATGATAATTGTTGCGGTTAAAATAATTGAAAAAATTATCTATACTATTATTAATAGACCTTATGATTGGAAGTCAAATATACTTTTATACTATATAGATAATTAAAGTTTAATTATCCTCCTCATCAGTAAATTGTGATATATAAAAATAATCACACAACATCAACAAAATGTCAATATCAAGCAGCTGCTTCAAATCCAAAATGGTGATTTTTTGAAAAATGATTATTTAAATGCCGTAATAAACAAATTAATAAGAAAGTTGTTCCAATTAAAACATGGATTCCGTGAAATCCAGTTGCTATAAAAAATGTTGAGCCATAAACAGAATCGGCAATTGTAAAAGGAGCTTCAATATATTCATACGCTTGTAAAATTGTAAAATAAATTCCTAATAATACTGTAAAAAATAAACCTTGAGTAGTTTGTGAATGATTACCTTCTATTAAACTATGATGAGCTCATGTGACAGTAACTCCTGATGTTAACAAAATTGCTGTGTTTAATAAAGGAATTTGGAAAGGATTAAATGAAACAATTCCTATAGGAGGTCATGAGGCTCCTAATTCAATAGCTGGGGATAAACTTCTGTGAAAAAATGCTCAAAAAAAAACTTACAAAAAATAAAACTTCTGATAAAATAAATAAAATTATTCCTCATCGTAACCCAATAGTAACAGCGTAAGTATGTAATCCTTGGTATGTTCCTTCTCGTGATACATCTCGTCATCATTGATAAACAGTGAGAATTGTGATAATATTACCTAATAAAAATAATGATGTATCATATTGATGGAATCATTTTACTATTCCTGAAACAGTTGTTATAGCTCCAATAGCTCCTGTTAGTGGTCATGGGCTGTAGTCAACAAGATGAAATGGGTGATTTGAATGTGTAGACATTTTAAAATTAATTAACTTCTCTAGAGTATAAAGTTCTTAAAACTGCAAATACATATGATTGAATTATAGCTACAGCTGATTCTAAAATTAAGAGGGCAATTTGGCCGACTAATAAAAATGTTACTAAAATATATGATATTGAAGGTCCTGTATTACCCAATAATGTTAATAAAAGATGTCCAGCAATTATATTTGCTGTTAATCGAACAGCTAAAGTTCCTGGTCGGATTACATTTCTAATAGTTTCAATACATACTATAAAAGGTATTAAAATAGCAGGAGTTCCTTGAGGAACTAAATGTGCGAATATGTGCTGTGTGTGGTTAATTCATCCATATACTATAAATGATAATCATAGTGGTAAAGCTAAAGATAAAGTTAAAGTTAAATGTCTTGTTCTTGTGAAAATATACGGAAATAACCCTATAAAATTATTGAATAAAATAAGTGAAAATAAAGAAATAAAAATAAATGTTGAACCGTTGTGGCCGGAGGGTCCTAATAATGTTTTAAATTCTTTGTGAAGAGTTAAAAGAATTGAATTTCAAAAAATATTATATCGAGAAGGCATAAGTCAATAAATAGAAGGAATTATTAAAATTCCTAAAAATGTTCTAATTCAATTTAATGATAAACCAAAAATTGCAGAAGGGTCAAATACAGAAAATAAATTTGTTATCATTTTCAATTTATTGAATTTAATTTAATATTTTTTAATTCATTAGATTTAGGGGAAGATGGAAGATAAGAGTAATAGTTTAAAGAACAGAATAAAATAAAAGTAATTGAAAAAATAAAAAATAGTAAAAGTCATCTAATTGGGGCTATTTGAGGGATTAAAAAATATTAATAATTTAATAATTTTAGTTTGACATACTAATGTTATACATATTTAACTAATTTTTTCACAAGAAGTAATTGCTAATTTACTATAAAATGGTTTAAGAGACCAGTACTTGCTTTCAGTCATCTTGTGATGAATTTAAATTATTAGAAATTCATTTAATAAAATAATTAATAGGTACTCTTTCAATAACAATAGGTATAAAACTGTGATTTGCTCCGCAAATTTCTGAACATTGTCCATAAAATAAACCTGGGCGATTTATAAAGAAATTAGTTTGATTTAATCGTCCTGGAGTACCATCAACTTTTACTCCTAAAGCTGGGATTGTTCATGAATGAATTACATCTGCGGCTGTCACTAAAATTCGAATTTGAGAATTTATAGGAAGAACAATTCGGTTATCTACATCTAATAAACGGAATCCATCAGTTGATAATTCATTAGTAGGGATTATATATGAATCAAATTCAATATTATTAAAATCTGAATATTCATAACTTCAATATCACTGGTGACCAATTCTTTTTAAAGTTACTGAAGGTTCATTAATTTCATCTAAAAGGTATAATAATCGTAAAGAAGGAAAAGCAATAAATAACAAAATAATTGCCGGTAAAATAGTTCAAATTATTTCAATTAATTGACCATGTAACAAAAATCGATTTACATAATTGTTAAAAAATAGTATAAATATTAAATAACCTACTAAAACAGTAATTATTACTAAAATTAATAAAGCGTGGTCATGAAAAAAAATTAATTGTTCTATTAAAGGTGAAGCTCTATCTTGGAGACCTAAATTAGCTCATGTTGACATTAAATAAATTCTAATAAAAGTAAAATACTTTATATACGGAGCTTAAATCCATTGCACTAATCTGCCATATTAGATAAATTAATTAGTTAATAAAGGTAATTCAGAGTATCTGTGTTCAGCGGGGGGAGTGTTTTGGTATCATTCAATTGATGAATTTAATTGAATTGGATAAATAACTTGGCGTTGAGATACTAAACTTTCCCAGATAATGTAAAAAAAGAATAAAATTCCTAATAATGAAATTGATGAACCAATAGTAGAAATTACATTTCATGTTGTATAAGCATCAGGGTAATCTGAGTATCGTCGAGGCATTCCTGCTAATCCTAAAAAATGTTGAGGGAAAAATGTTAAATTTACACCAATAAATATAATAATAAATTGACTTTTTAATCATTTAGAATTTAGAGTTAATCCTGTAAATAATGGGTATCAATGAATAAACCCTGCTATAATCGCGAAAACTGCTCCTATTGATAAAACATAGTGAAAATGAGCTACTACATAATAAGTGTCATGTAAAATAATATCAACAGAAGAATTAGCTAAAACTACTCCAGTTAATCCACCAACTGTAAATAAAAATACAAATCCTAATGCTCATAAAATAGCTGGGGAATATGTAAGTTGAGTTCCGTGAAGAGTAGCTAATCAACTAAAAATTTTAATCCCGGTAGGTACGGCAATAATTATTGTTGCTGATGTAAAATAAGCTCGTGTGTCTACATCTATTCCAACTGTAAATATATGGTGAGCTCATACAATAAATCCTAATAAACCAATTGCTAGTATAGCATAAATTATTCCTAAAGAACCAAATGTTTCCTTTTTACCTGATTCTTGACTAATAATATGAGAAATTATTCCAAATCCTGGTAAAATCAAAATATATACTTCTGGGTGCCCAAAAAATCAAAATAAATGTTGGTAAAGAATTGGGTCTCCCCCTCCTGCGGGGTCAAAAAATGAAGTATTTAAATTTCGGTCTGTTAATAATATTGTAATAGCCCCGGCTAAGACAGGTAATGATAACAGTAGTAATAAAGCTGTAATTACAACAGATCACACAAATAAAGGCATACGGTCAAGAGTAATTCCAGTTGATCGTATGTTAATTACTGTTGTAATAAAATTTACGGCACCTAAAATAGAAGAAATCCCTGCTAAATGTAAAGAAAAAATTGCTAAATCTACTGAGGCTCCTCCGTGGGCAATACCTGAAGATAGCGGAGGGTAGACAGTTCACCCTGTTCCAGCTCCGTTTTCAACTATACTGCTTACTAATAATAAAGTTAAAGCTATAATAATAGATTAAAAATTTATTTGATATTATTTGTGTTATGAATTTTAATTTTATTAAGATTTTTAATTCTTTTATAAGTTCAAATAGCTTATATTTAGAGTATAACACTGAAGATGTTATGGAGATTTTTTAATCTTTGAACATTCTATGAATTGTTATTAGTAATTTATAAAATAAAGAAATTTATTTTTACAATGAAAATGTAATGTTTTGTTTTAAACTATATAAATAGAAGTGTAAATGGAATTTAACCATTAAAAGAAAAAAGTTAGCAGCTTTTACTTGAACACCACACTTCCTTAATTGGAGATAGTTCTCAATTTTATCATTAACAGTGATAAGCCTCTTTTTGGCTTCAATTAAAGAATAAGGGTATAATTACCTAAAATTAGGTCGAAACTAATTGCAATAAATCGCTTCATATTCTTTAATAAGGTAGATTGAATAATTCAATACTTTTTGAATGCAAATCAAATGTTATACTTAACTACAACCCTTTATTAATTTGATCAATTTAATATACCTTGATTTCATTCATGGTAGAGTCCAATTAATAGAATTAAAATAAAAATAATTGAAGTTGTAGTTCAAATTAATAAGTTTGAAAATTTAAAAATAATAATTATTGGTAAAATTAAAGCAATTTCTACATCAAAAATTAAAAAAATAATTGTGATTAAAAAAAATCGTAAAGAAAAAGGTAGACGTGATGATGATTTTGGGTCAAATCCACATTCAAAAGGAGAGCTTTTTTCTCGATCAACTAAAGTTTTTTTGATAAAATTGAAGCTAATAGTATGACAATAAATGAAATTATTATGATAATTGTTGCGGTTAAAATAATTGAAAAAATTATCTATACTATTATTAATAGACCTTATGATTGGAAGTCAAATATACTTTTATACTATATAGATAATTAAAGTTTAATTATCCTCCTCATCAGTAAATTGTGATATATAAAAATAATCACACAACATCAACAAAATGTCAATATCAAGCAGCTGCTTCAAATCCAAAATGGTGATTTTTTGAAAAATGATTATTTAAATGCCGTAATAAACAAATTAATAAGAAAGTTGTTCCAATTAAAACATGGATTCCGTGAAATCCAGTTGCTATAAAAAATGTTGAGCCATAAACAGAATCGGCAATTGTAAAAGGAGCTTCAATATATTCATACGCTTGTAAAATTGTAAAATAAATTCCTAATAATACTGTAAAAAATAAACCTTGAGTAGTTTGTGAATGATTACCTTCTATTAAACTATGATGAGCTCATGTGACAGTAACTCCTGATGTTAACAAAATTGCTGTGTTTAATAAAGGAATTTGGAAAGGATTAAATGAAACAATTCCTATAGGAGGTCATGAGGCTCCTAATTCAATAGCTGGGGATAAACTTCTGTGAAAAAATGCTCAAAAAAAACTTACAAAAAATAAAACTTCTGATAAAATAAATAAAATTATTCCTCATCGTAACCCAATAGTAACAGCGTAAGTATGTAATCCTTGGTATGTTCCTTCTCGTGATACATCTCGTCATCATTGATAAACAGTGAGAATTGTGATAATATTACCTAATAAAAATAATGATGTATCATATTGATGGAATCATTTTACTATTCCTGAAACAGTTGTTATAGCTCCAATAGCTCCTGTTAGTGGTCATGGGCTGTAGTCAACAAGATGAAATGGGTGATTTGAATGTGTAGACATTTTAAAATTAATTAACTTCTCTAGAGTATAAAGTTCTTAAAACTGCAAATACATATGATTGAATTATAGCTACAGCTGATTCTAAAATTAAGAGGGCAATTTGGCCGACTAATAAAAATGTTACTAAAATATATGATATTGAAGGTCCTGTATTACCCAATAATGTTAATAAAAGATGTCCAGCAATTATATTTGCTGTTAATCGAACAGCTAAAGTTCCTGGTCGGATTACATTTCTAATAGTTTCAATACATACTATAAAAGGTATTAAAATAGCAGGAGTTCCTTGAGGAACTAAATGTGCGAATATGTGCTGTGTGTGGTTAATTCATCCATATACTATAAATGATAATCATAGTGGTAAAGCTAAAGATAAAGTTAAAGTTAAATGTCTTGTTCTTGTGAAAATATACGGAAATAACCCTATAAAATTATTGAATAAAATAAGTGAAAATAAAGAAATAAAAATAAATGTTGAACCGTTGTGGCCGGAGGGTCCTAATAATGTTTTAAATTCTTTGTGAAGAGTTAAAAGAATTGAATTTCAAAAAATATTATATCGAGAAGGCATAAGTCAATAAATAGAAGGAATTATTAAAATTCCTAAAAATGTTCTAATTCAATTTAATGATAAACCAAAAATTGCAGAAGGGTCAAATACAGAAAATAAATTTGTTATCATTTTCAATTTATTGAATTTAATTTAATATTTTTTAATTCATTAGATTTAGGGGAAGATGGAAGATAAGAGTAATAGTTTAAAGAACAGAATAAAATAAAAGTAATTGAAAAAATAAAAAATAGTAAAAGTCATCTAATTGGGGCTATTTGAGGGATTAAAAAATATTAATAATTTAATAATTTTAGTTTGACATACTAATGTTATACATATTTAACTAATTTTTTCACAAGAAGTAATTGCTAATTTACTATAAAATGGTTTAAGAGACCAGTACTTGCTTTCAGTCATCTTGTGATGAATTTAAATTATTAGAAATTCATTTAATAAAATAATTAATAGGTACTCTTTCAATAACAATAGGTATAAAACTGTGATTTGCTCCGCAAATTTCTGAACATTGTCCATAAAATAAACCTGGGCGATTTATAAAGAAATTAGTTTGATTTAATCGTCCTGGAGTACCATCAACTTTTACTCCTAAAGCTGGGATTGTTCATGAATGAATTACATCTGCGGCTGTCACTAAAATTCGAATTTGAGAATTTATAGGAAGAACAATTCGGTTATCTACATCTAATAAACGGAATCCATCAGTTGATAATTCATTAGTAGGGATTATATATGAATCAAATTCAATATTATTAAAATCTGAATATTCATAACTTCAATATCACTGGTGACCAATTCTTTTTAAAGTTACTGAAGGTTCATTAATTTCATCTAAAAGGTATAATAATCGTAAAGAAGGAAAAGCAATAAATAACAAAATAATTGCCGGTAAAATAGTTCAAATTATTTCAATTAATTGACCATGTAACAAAAATCGATTTACATAATTGTTAAAAAATAGTATAAATATTAAATAACCTACTAAAACAGTAATTATTACTAAAATTAATAAAGCGTGGTCATGAAAAAAAATTAATTGTTCTATTAAAGGTGAAGCTCTATCTTGGAGACCTAAATTAGCTCATGTTGACATTAAATAAATTCTAATAAAAGTAAAATACTTTATATACGGAGCTTAAATCCATTGCACTAATCTGCCATATTAGATAAATTAATTAGTTAATAAAGGTAATTCAGAGTATCTGTGTTCAGCGGGGGGAGTGTTTTGGTATCATTCAATTGATGAATTTAATTGAATTGGATAAATAACTTGGCGTTGAGATACTAAACTTTCCCAGATAATGTAAAAAAAGAATAAAATTCCTAATAATGAAATTGATGAACCAATAGTAGAAATTACATTTCATGTTGTATAAGCATCAGGGTAATCTGAGTATCGTCGAGGCATTCCTGCTAATCCTAAAAAATGTTGAGGGAAAAATGTTAAATTTACACCAATAAATATAATAATAAATTGACTTTTTAATCATTTAGAATTTAGAGTTAATCCTGTAAATAATGGGTATCAATGAATAAACCCTGCTATAATCGCGAAAACTGCTCCTATTGATAAAACATAGTGAAAATGAGCTACTACATAATAAGTGTCATGTAAAATAATATCAACAGAAGAATTAGCTAAAACTACTCCAGTTAATCCACCAACTGTAAATAAAAATACAAATCCTAATGCTCATAAAATAGCTGGGGAATATGTAAGTTGAGTTCCGTGAAGAGTAGCTAATCAACTAAAAATTTTAATCCCGGTAGGTACGGCAATAATTATTGTTGCTGATGTAAAATAAGCTCGTGTGTCTACATCTATTCCAACTGTAAATATATGGTGAGCTCATACAATAAATCCTAATAAACCAATTGCTAGTATAGCATAAATTATTCCTAAAGAACCAAATGTTTCCTTTTTACCTGATTCTTGACTAATAATATGAGAAATTATTCCAAATCCTGGTAAAATCAAAATATATACTTCTGGGTGCCCAAAAAATCAAAATAAATGTTGGTAAAGAATTGGGTCTCCCCCTCCTGCGGGGTCAAAAAATGAAGTATTTAAATTTCGGTCTGTTAATAATATTGTAATAGCCCCGGCTAAGACAGGTAATGATAACAGTAGTAATAAAGCTGTAATTACAACAGATCACACAAATAAAGGCATACGGTCAAGAGTAATTCCAGTTGATCGTATGTTAATTACTGTTGTAATAAAATTTACGGCACCTAAAATAGAAGAAATCCCTGCTAAATGTAAAGAAAAAATTGCTAAATCTACTGAGGCTCCTCCGTGGGCAATACCTGAAGATAGCGGAGGGTAGACAGTTCACCCTGTTCCAGCTCCGTTTTCAACTATACTGCTTACTAATAATAAAGTTAAAGCTGGGGGTAAAAGTCAAAATCTTATATTATTTATTCGAGGGAATGCCATATCAGGGGCCCCAAGTATTAAAGGTACTAGTCAATTTCCAAATCCCCCAATTATAATAGGTATTACTATAAAAAAAATTATTACAAAAGCGTGTGCTGTGACAATTACATTATAAATTTGATCATCTCCAATTAGTGCACCTGGATGACCTAATTCAGCACGAATTAAAATTCTTAAAGAAGTTCCCACTATTCCAGCTCAAGCTCCGAAAATAAAATATAAAGTTCCAATATCTTTGTGATTTGTTGAGAATAACCATTGTCGCGATTAAGTGGCTGAAGTTTAGGCGATAGATTGTAAATCTATTTATAAGAGTTATTCTTCTTAATCAAAATTATTATGGTCTTATAGTCAATAATGATATCAAACTGCAATTTTGAAGGTGTAAAATTTACTAAGGCTTAAAGGGTATACCTATATTTACAGCTTTGAAGGCTATGAGTTTATTTAACTTAAAGCCTTAATTTAAAATATAGCAAAAAATATTGAAATAAAAATTAAACCAAAAATTGAAAAAAATGATAGTAATATAAATAAATTTAAAGTAAAATTGTTTACTTGTGAATTATTTATTCAAACGATTTCGTAATAATTTAGTATAAATGCTGAGTAACATATTCGTAGATAAAAAAATAGTGTAATTAATGTTGTTACTAATAAAATTAATAATTGAAAATATTGATTACAAAAAGTTAGTTGTTGAATTACAATTCATTTTGGCAAAAATCCTAAAAATGGGGGTAATCCTCCTAAAGATAAAAAATTTGTGAATAAAACAAATTTTAAAATTTTATTACAGGAATACCAAGAAAATAACTGATTTAAATGAAATAGTTTAAAAATATTAAATATAAAAATTAATGTAAATGATAGCAAAGAATAAAATAAAAAATAAATTAATCAAACAGATTCATTTAATATTAATGCTCTTAATATTCATCCTAAATGGTTAATAGAAGAATAAGCTATTAATTTTCGTAGGGATGTTTGGTTTAAACCACCAATAGCCCCTACAATGACTGACAAAATTACTCTAATTAATAAAATATTTTTTGTATTTAAATAAGAAATTAATATTAAAGGTGCAATTTTTTGTCAAGTTATTAATAGTAAAGCATTTATTCACGTTAATCCGTCTATTAAATTTGGAAATCAAAAATGAAACGGAGCTGACCCTCTTTTTAACAATAAAGTTGATGTAATAATTATAGAAATAAAAGAATTACTAATTTCGTAATTTATGTTATTTTTTAATATTAATAAAATAACAGAAAACAATAAAACTGTAGAAGCTAAAGCTTGGGTTAAAAAATATTTTAATGAAGCTTCAGTAGATTTTAAATTATTTCTATCTCTTATAAGGGGGATAAAAGATAGTAAATTAATTTCTAAACCTATTCAAGCTCCTAACCAAGAATTTGCAGTTACTGTAATTAAAGTTCCAATAATTATTATTGCAGTAAATAAAATTTTTGAAGAATTATTAAAAATTAAAAAGAAAAGGATTAAAACCTTTATAAATGGGGTATGAACCCAGTAGCTTAATTAGCTTATCTTTTTATTTAATTTTTAATATTTATTTATATATTTTAGTGTACGATGCACAAAAGTTTTTGATACTTTTAGAAATAGTTTAATTCTATTAGATATAAATCCTTTCTAAAAAATACATCAAAAAGTATCAATGAATGTAGAATACTACATAATTTACCCTATCAAGGTAATCCTTTTATCAGGCAATTCATTTTTAAAAGAGTTTTTTTTTTTTTTTTTTTTTTTTTTTTTTTTTTAAAAAAATTTTTTTTTTTATATAGTAATTTTTAAAATTTAATAACACATTTTAGTAGTTTTTTTTTTTCGTATTTTTTAAAATTAAATAATTAAAAATTTCTATATAGATATATATTATAATATAAATCTTCAACAATATATAAATATATAAATATATAATAATTTATAATATTTATATAAATTTATATAAATCCAAAGAATTATTAGATAAATCTTTAAAATATAGATTTTTTTTACTAAATATGTAAGCATTTTTGGATTGCGAAATTTTTTTTTATAAATGTTAACCATATAATAATATATTAAATATTTATATATATATAGATATTTATTAATCTAGAACTAGTATACAAAAAATTTTTAAAAATTTTAAAATTTTTTAAAATAAATTAGTTTTCTTTTTAACTATATTTTTAAAAATTTAAAAAAAAAAAAAAAAAAAAAAAAGGATTTTTGTTAGTCTATAAATTATTAATAATTTATTATACTTTTTGGTTTATTATTTTTATTTAAATTTAATTATTTTATTGCTATTATATAATTTTTTTAAAAAAAAATTAATTTTAATTATTTTTTATAAAGTTTTAAAAATAAAAAATTTAATTTTTTGAAATTTTTGAATTAATTTGTAATTTTTACAATTTATTAAAATTTTTTAATTATTTTTTTAAAAATTTTACTAAAATATATTATTTTTTATAAGTATGTGTTGAAATATATATATATATATTAGTAAAAATATTTTAATAAATTGATAAATTTATAAAATAAATATTTATTAATTTGTAAGGGGAAATAATTTTTTATTCAGATTTAGTGATTAATAAAAATTTTTTAAAATAAATTAAATTTTTAGAATAAAATACTATAAAAAATTATTTTAATTAATTTAAATAGTGTTTTATAAAATTAAATAATTTATTAATTAATTAATAAATATATGTGTATATATATATATGTATATAAGGGGTATATTTATTTTCAGATTTAGTAATTAATAAAAATTATTTAATTTTTATTTATATTCAATTTTTAATTTTATAAATAATAATTATTTATAAAAATAATTTATAATTTTTGTAAAAAGTATAATAAATTAAATAAATATATTAAAGTTTTATTTTGGCTTAAAAATTTGTTATTAATTTGATTTATATGTAAATTTTTGTGTGAAATTTTATTAATTTTAAAAATTAATAAATTATTAATAACCGCAGTAATTAATATTATAAATTAAAGAAATTTAGATATAGTAATATTAAAGAGTATAGATAAAATTGGTGCCAGCAATCGCGGTTATACCAATTATACGAATGAATTTTTTTAGTAAAAGTTAAATTGGTTTATTTTAAATATAATTAAATTTATTAAGTGAAATTTTAAATTTAAATTTTTTAGAAATTAAATAATTGAAGCTTGCAAATTTTAATAAAAAACTAGGATTAGATACCCTATTATTTAAAATGTAAATATTAATATTTAAGTAGTAATAGTTATGTTCTTGAAACTTAAAAAATTTGGCGGTATTTTAGTCTATCCAGAGGAACCTGTTTTGTAATCGATAATCCACGATGGACCTTACTTAAATTTGTAACCAGTTTATATACCGTCGTTATCAGAATATTTTATAAGAATAATAATATTCAATAATTTTTATTAAAATTTATATCAGATCAAGGTGTAGCTTATGTTTAAGTAATAATGGGTTACAATAAATTTATTTAAACGGATAAAATTATGAAAAAATTTTTGAAGGTGGATTTGGTTGTAAAATTATAAAGATTAATAATTTGATTTTAGCTCTAAAATATGTACACATCGCCCGTCGCTCTTATTATTAAGGTAAGATAAGTCGTAACATAGTAGATGTACTGGAAAGTGTATCTAGAATGACAATTTAAAGCTTATTCAGTAAAGCATTTCATTTACATTGAAAAGATTTTTGTGCAAATCAATATAAATTGATTAGATTTTATTTATTAATTTTATTAATTTTTTTGTAAAATATTAAAAATAATTTTATAATAAAAAGTTTTAGTATTGTTTAAAGAAAAAATAAATTTAATTATAGTTTAATAGTATTGTAAAAGAAAATTGAAATAATTTGAAAAATTATTATTTTAAAAGAAAATTTAATTTATTGTACCTTGTGTATCAGTGTTTATTAAATAAAAAATATAAAAAATATTTTTCTCGATTTTAAAAGAGTTAATATAATATAAAAGTTAATGTGATAAAATTATTTTTAATATTATATTAGAAATGAAATGTTATTCGTTTTTAAAGGTATCTAGTTTTTCAAGAAATGAATTTAATTCAGAATTTATAAATTTATTAAATAGATTTTTTTAATTTAATGATTTATAAATTTAATATTTTATGGGATAAGCTATAAAATAAATTTTTATAAATAATAAATAAATTTAATAAATATATGCTTAGAATTAGCAAATATTTAAAATTATGTTATAATTTATTTTATACAGTAAATTATTTATTATATTTTAATTATTTATTGAAATATTAATTTTAATTTTTAAAATTAAGTAATAATGATAAAATTAGTATATTTTATTGTATTAATAAATTAAAATGAAAAGTTTATGTAAAGAATTCGGCAAAAATAATATTCGCCTGTTTAACAAAAACATGTCTTTTTGAATTAAATTTAAAGTCTAACCTGCCCACTGAAATTTTAAATGGCCGCAGTATTTTAACTGTGCAAAGGTAGCATAATCATTAGTCTTTTAATTGAAGGCTGGAATGAACGGTTGGACGAGATATTAACTGTTTCATTTTAATTTTTTTTAGAATTTTATTTTTTAGTCAAAAAGCTAAAATTTATTTAAAAGACGAGAAGACCCTATAAATCTTTATATTTTATTTATTTTAATTATAAAGATTATTTTTATTATAATAAATTAAAATATTTTATTGGGGTGATATTAAAATTTAAAAAACTTTTAATTTTTAAAAATCATTAATTTATGAACAATTGATCCATTAATAGTGATTAAAAAATTAAGTTACTTTAGGGATAACAGCGTAATTTTTTTGGAGAGTTCTTATCGATAAAAAAGATTGCGACCTCGATGTTGGATTAAGATATAATTTTGGGTGTAGCCGTTCAAATTTTAAGTCTGTTCGACTTTTAAATTCTTACATGATCTGAGTTCAAACCGGCGTAAGCCAGGTTGGTTTCTATCTTTAAAAAATTCTAATATTTTAGTACGAAAGGACCAAATATTAAAATAATTATATTTTTAAAAAAGAATATTATTAATTATAACGCTATTTTGGCAGATTAGTGCAATAAATTTAGAATTTATTAATGTAATATTATTTACAAATAGTACTTGTTTTATATAGAATTAGTTATATCTTTAATTGGAAGTTTATTAATTATTATTTGTGTTCTTGTGAGAGTAGCTTTTTTAACTTTATTGGAACGTAAAGTTTTAGGTTATATTCAAATTCGAAAAGGACCAAATAAAGTTGGGTTAATAGGAATTCCTCAACCTTTTTGTGATGCAATTAAATTATTTACAAAAGAACAAACTTACCCTTTGTTATCAAATTATTTAAGATATTATATTTCTCCAATTTTATCATTATTTTTGTCTTTAGTTGTATGAATATGTATGCCTTTTTTTGTTAAATTATATTCATTTAATTTGGGGGGGTTATTTTTTTTATGTTGTACAAGTTTAGGAGTTTATACTGTGATAGTAGCTGGTTGATCTTCTAATTCAAATTATGCTTTATTAGGAGGATTACGGGCGGTAGCTCAAACTATTTCTTATGAAGTTAGATTGGCTTTAATTTTATTATCTTTTATTTTTTTAATTGGAAGTTATAATTTTTTGTATTTTTATTACTACCAAATTTATATTTGATTTTTATTTATTTTATTTCCTATAGCACTAGTTTGACTTACTATTTCTTTGGCTGAAACTAATCGAACTCCTTTTGATTTTGCAGAAGGAGAATCTGAATTAGTTTCAGGGTTTAATGTGGAATATAGAAGAGGAGGATTTGCGTTAATTTTTTTGGCTGAGTATGCAAGAATTTTATTTATAAGAATATTGTTTTGTGTAATTTTTTTAGGGTGTGATGTTTTTAATTTAATTTTTTATTTAAAATTAATATTTATTTCTTTTGTTTTTATTTGAGTTCGTGGAACTTTACCTCGATTTCGTTATGATAAATTAATATATTTAGCTTGAAAATGTTTTTTATCATTTTCTTTAAATTATTTGATATTTTTTATTGGGTTTAAAATTTTATTATTTTCTTTATTGTTATGAATTATAATTAGTAAAGTTAATAGAAAATAAAATTTCTATCTTATGTTTTCAAAACATATGCTTATTCAAGCTCATTAACTTAATTTAATAAATTATCTCATCATTTGTTAACAAGAGGGTTAATTAAATAATACAAAAAATAAATTACGGTTAAAATTTGTCCAATTAAAACATAAGGTTCTTCAACTGGTCGTGCTCCGATTCAAGTTAATAAAATTACTGTGACTACTATAATTCAAAATAAAATTTGATTAATTGGGTAAAATTGGATTCCTCGAAATTTACTTAAATGATAAAAAGGTAAAATTATTAAAATAGCAATAGAAAGAACTAAGGCAATTACTCCTCCTAATTTATTAGGAATTGATCGTAAAATAGCGTAAGCAAATAAAAAATATCATTCAGGTTGGATATGAGCTGGAGTTACTAAAGGGTTAGCTGGGATAAAATTATCAGGGTCTCCTAATAAATTTGGGTTAATCAAAATTAAAGAAATTAAAGCGAAAATTATAATAATAAATCCTACAATATCCTTATATGTAAAATAAGGGTGAAATGGAATTTTATCTGTATTTGAATTTAACCCAATTGGGTTATTTGATCCTGTTTGGTGTAAAAATAATAAATGAATTATTGTTATAGCTAAAACAATAAAAGGTAAAATAAAATGAAATGTAAAAAATCGTGTTAAAGTAGCGTTATCAACTGCGAACCCTCCTCAAATTCATTGAACTAAGTCTATTCCGAGATAAGGAACGGCAGACAATAAATTTGTAATAACTGTTGCTCCTCAAAAAGATATTTGTCCTCAAGGTAAAACGTAACCTATAAAAGCAGTTCCTATCACTAAAAATAAAATAATTACACCAATTATTCAAGTTGGTGTAAATAAATAAGAACCATAGTAAATTCCTCGTCCTACATGTAAGTAAATACAAATAAAAAAGAAAGAGGCTCCATTAGCGTGTATAGTTCGTAATAATCATCCATAATTTACGTCTCGGCAAATATGGTTAACTCTATTAAATGCTATATTTACATCAGCTGTATAGTGTATAGCTAAAAATAAACCTGTTAAAATTTGAATAATTAAACATAACCCTAATAAGGATCCAAAATTTCATCATGAAGAGATATTAATAGGTGCGGGTAAATCAACTAAAGCATTATTAGCAATTTTAAATAAAGGATGTGAAGTTCGTAAAGGTTTATTCATTAGTTTATTAGACGAAGAGGTCCTTTAAATAATTTTGTAATTTTTACAATAACAATTAATGTAATTAATAAATAATTTATTAATAAAATTGTTACAAAATTAGTAGGAAAATTATAAAGTTTATTTAAAGATAAAGAATTTTCTCAAAAAAAAAGAATGTATATTAGGAATATTTTGTATTTCGTTATTTTGAATATAGAAAGTTAAATAATTTTTATCAATTAATAAGATGATAAAAATTCTTAGAATAAATATAATTAAACATGTTAAAGTTAATTTTAATGATAAATTAAATATTTCATTTGATGCCAATGATGTTACATAAATAAATAAAACTAATATTCCCCCTAAAAAAATTAAAAATAAAATATAAGAAAATCAAAATGTTTTTGTTATTAACCCAGTTACTAGAGAAATTAAAATTGTTTGGATTAAAAGTGTTAAACCTAAAGCTAATGGGTGAATTATATTAATAAAAATAATTGATGTTAAAAAAATTATTGAGTAAAGAATTAATTGAAGAATATCAAGAAATAGTTTATGTAAAATATTAATTTTGGGGATTAATGAAAAAGAAATTCTTTTTTCTTGAAGTTTTAAAAGAAAAAATCTTATTTTTGATTTACAAGACCAATGTTTTTATTAAACTATTAAAACTAATGATTATAATTTTGTATTGAATTTTGCCAATAATTTTATTTATTTTTGGTTTATTTTGTTTTGTTTCTAATCGAAAACATTTACTTTCAATATTATTAAGTTTAGAATTTATTGTATTAAGTTTATTTTATTTTTTATTTATTTATTTAAATTTATTAAATTATGAAAATTATTTTAGTATAATATTTTTAACTTTTAGTGTATGTGAAGGTGCTTTAGGGCTATCAATTTTAGTTTCAATAATTCGAACTCATGGTAATGATTATTTTCAATCATTTAGAATTATATAATGTTAAAATTAATTTTTTTTTTTATTTTTTAAGACCTATTTGTTTTATAAATAATATATTTTGAATGGTACAAATTTTATTATTTTTTATAAGTTTTGTTTTATTATTAATAAATAATTTTTTAAATTATTGGATAAGAATTTCTTATTTTTTAGGAAGAGATATGTTATCTTATGGGTTGATTTTATTATCATTTTGGATTTGTGCCCTTATAATTATAGCAAGAGAAAATATTAATAAATATAATAATTATGAAAAATTATTTTTATTTAATATTTTAGTTTTATTAATGTTTTTAGTTTTAACTTTTAGAAGAATAAATTTATTTATATTTTATTTATTTTTTGAAAGAAGATTAATTCCTACTTTATTTTTAATTTTAGGATGAGGGTATCAGCCTGAACGTTTACAAGCAGGAATTTATTTATTATTTTATACTTTATTAGTTTCTTTGCCTATATTAATCGGTATTTTTTATTTAATAAATAAAACAGGAACTATAAATTTTTATTTATTAAATAATTATATATTTAATTATGATTTATTATATTTTTGTTTAATATCAGCATTTTTAGTAAAAATGCCAATATTTTTAGTTCACTTATGGTTACCAAAAGCCCATGTTGAAGCTCCTGTTTCGGGTTCTATAATTTTAGCAGGTATTATATTAAAATTAGGGGGTTATGGTATGTTGCGAGTGTTAAGTGTTATACAATTAATAAATTTAAAATATAGATTTATTTGAGTTAGAATTAGATTAGTTGGAGGAGTTTTAGTAAGTTTAGTATGTTTGCGGCAAACTGATTTAAAATCTTTAATTGCTTATTCTTCTGTCGCTCATATAGGAATTGTATTAGCTGGTTTATTAACAATAACTTATTGAGGGATAAATGGTTCTTATAGATTAATAATTGCTCATGGATTATGTTCATCTGGTTTATTTTGTTTAGCTAATATTTCTTATGAACGGTTAGGAAGACGAAGTTTATTAATTAATAAGGGTATATTAAACTTTATACCAGCAATAGCATTATGGTGATTTTTATTAAGTTCGGCTAATATAGCAGCTCCTCCTACATTAAATTTATTAGGAGAAATTTCTTTATTAAATAGAATTGTTTCTTGGTCTTGAATTTCAATAATTATACTTTCTTTGTTATCTTTTTTTAGTGCAGCTTACACTTTATATTTATATTCATTTAGTCAACATGGTAAAATTTTTTCTGGGGCTTATGCTTTTAGAAATGGTAAAATTCGTGAATATTTATTATTATTATTACATTGATTACCTTTAAATTTATTAATTTTAAAGAGTGACTTATGTTTTTCATGATTATATTTAAATAGTTTAACAAAAAATACTAATTTGTGGTGTTAGTGATATGATAAAATCATTTTAGATCATGAAATATTTATCAATTTGTAGAATTGCATTTATAAATTTAATTTCTGTTAGAATTGTATGTTTTATTTTGAGTTTAAATTTTTTATTAAATGATATAATTTATTTTATTGAATGAGAGTTAGTTTCATTAAATTCGATTTCAATTGTTATAACTTTTTTATTTGATTGAATAAGTTTACTATTTATATCATTTGTTTTAATAATTGCTTCTTTAGTAATTTATTACAGAAAAGAATATATAAGAGCTGATATTAATATTAATCGTTTTATTATATTAGTTTTAATATTTGTTATATCTATAATATTATTAATTATTAGTCCTAATTTAATTAGTATTCTATTAGGATGAGATGGTTTAGGTCTTGTTTCTTATTGTTTAGTTATTTATTTTCAAAATATTAAATCTTATAATGCTGGTATATTAACTGCTTTGTCTAATCGAATTGGAGATGTAGCTTTATTATTAGCAATTGCATGAATATTAAATTATGGGAGATGAAACTATATTTTTTATTTAGAAATTATGCAAAATGAATTTGAAATAAATATTATTGGTGTTTTAGTTATATTAGCTGCTATAACTAAGAGAGCACAAATTCCATTTTCTTCATGATTACCCGCTGCGATAGCTGCTCCAACTCCTGTTTCTGCTTTAGTTCATTCGTCTACTTTAGTTACAGCTGGGGTTTATTTATTAATTCGATTTAATATTTTATTAAGAAATTCATTATTAGGTCAATTTTTGCTTTTATTATCGGGGTTAACAATATTTATAGCTGGTTTGGGGGCTAATTTTGAATTTGATTTAAAAAAAATTATTGCTTTATCAACATTAAGACAATTAGGTTTAATAATAAGAATTTTATCAATAGGTTTTTATAAATTAGCTATATTTCATTTATTAACTCACGCTTTATTTAAAGCATTATTATTTATATGTGCAGGGGCTATTATTCATAATATAAATAATTCGCAAGATATTCGATTAATGGGGGGGGTTAAGAATTCATATACCATTAACTTCTGCTTGTTTTAATGTTTCAAATTTAGCTCTTTGTGGTATACCATTTTTAGCCGGATTTTATTCGAAAGATTTAATTTTAGAAATTGTAAGAATAAGAAATATTAATATATTTTCTTTTTTTTTATACTTTTTTTCTACTGGTTTAACAGTGTGTTATTCTTTTCGTTTAGTTTTTTATTCAATAACTGGAGATTTAAATTGTAGAAGATTAAATATATTAAATGATGAAGGTTGAATTATATTACGAGGTATATTGGGGTTATTATTTATAAGAATTATTGGAGGAAGTATATTAAATTGATTAATTTTTTCTACCCCAGATATAGTTTGTTTACCTATTAATATAAAAATATTAACTTTGTTTGTTTGTATTTCAGGAGGGTTAATTGGTTATATAATTTCTTTAAGAAATTTGTATAGAGTAAATAAATCTCATAAATTTTATAACTTGTCAGTTTTTATAGGTTCAATATGATTTATACCTTTTATTAGAACTTATGGTATTATTTGTTTTCCTTTAAATTATGGTCAAGTTGTTTATAAAAGTTTTGATCAAGGTTGGTCAGAATATTTTGGGGGGCAATATTTATACAAAAAGTTAGTAAATTATTCACAAATATTACTTTTAATACATAATAATAGATTAAAAATTTATTTGATATTATTTGTGTTATGAATTTTAATTTTATTAAGATTTTTAATTCTTTTATAAGTTCAAATAGCTTATATTTAGAGTATAACACTGAAGATGTTATGGAGATTTTTTAATCTTTGAACATTCTATGAATTGTTATTAGTAATTTATAAAATAAAGAAATTTATTTTTACAATGAAAATGTAATGTTTTGTTTTAAACTATATAAATAGAAGTGTAAATGGAATTTAACCATTAAAAGAAAAAAGTTAGCAGCTTTTACTTGAACACCACACTTCCTTAATTGGAGATAGTTCTCAATTTTATCATTAACAGTGATAAGCCTCTTTTTGGCTTCAATTAAAGAATAAGGGTATAATTACCTAAAATTAGGTCGAAACTAATTGCAATAAATCGCTTCATATTCTTTAATAAGGTAGATTGAATAATTCAATACTTTTTGAATGCAAATCAAATGTTATACTTAACTACAACCCTTTATTAATTTGATCAATTTAATATACCTTGATTTCATTCATGGTAGAGTCCAATTAATAGAATTAAAATAAAAATAATTGAAGTTGTAGTTCAAATTAATAAGTTTGAAAATTTAAAAATAATAATTATTGGTAAAATTAAAGCAATTTCTACATCAAAAATTAAAAAAATAATTGTGATTAAAAAAATCGTAAAGAAAAAGGTAGACGTGATGATGATTTTGGGTCAAATCCACATTCAAAAGGAGAGCTTTTTTCTCGATCAACTAAAGTTTTTTTTGATAAAATTGAAGCTAATAGTATGACAATAAATGAAATTATTATGATAATTGTTGCGGTTAAAATAATTGAAAAAATTATCTATACTATTATTAATAGACCTTATGATTGGAAGTCAAATATACTTTTATACTATATAGATAATTAAAGTTTAATTATCCTCCTCATCAGTAAATTGTGATATATAAAAATAATCACACAACATCAACAAAATGTCAATATCAAGCAGCTGCTTCAAATCCAAAATGGTGATTTTTTGAAAAATGATTATTTAAATGCCGTAATAAACAAATTAATAAGAAAGTTGTTCCAATTAAAACATGGATTCCGTGAAATCCAGTTGCTATAAAAAATGTTGAGCCATAAACAGAATCGGCAATTGTAAAAGGAGCTTCAATATATTCATACGCTTGTAAAATTGTAAAATAAATTCCTAATAATACTGTAAAAAATAAACCTTGAGTAGTTTGTGAATGATTACCTTCTATTAAACTATGATGAGCTCATGTGACAGTAACTCCTGATGTTAACAAAATTGCTGTGTTTAATAAAGGAATTTGGAAAGGATTAAATGAAACAATTCCTATAGGAGGTCATGAGGCTCCTAATTCAATAGCTGGGGATAAACTTCTGTGAAAAAATGCTCAAAAAAAACTTACAAAAAATAAAACTTCTGATAAAATAAATAAAATTATTCCTCATCGTAACCCAATAGTAACAGCGTAAGTATGTAATCCTTGGTATGTTCCTTCTCGTGATACATCTCGTCATCATTGATAAACAGTGAGAATTGTGATAATATTACCTAATAAAAATAATGATGTATCATATTGATGGAATCATTTTACTATTCCTGAAACAGTTGTTATAGCTCCAATAGCTCCTGTTTGGGGGAGGGGGGTTATTTTAAAAAAAAAAAAAGGGGGTGGGGTATGTATATATTTTAAAAAAAAAAAATTTTTTTTTTGTTAAAAAAGTTAAAAAAAATAAAAAAAAAAATGATTAAATTATAGCTACAGCTGATTCTAAAATTAAGAGGGCAATTTGGCCGACTAATAAAAATGTTACTAAAATATATGATATTGAAGGTCCTGTATTACCCAATAATGTTAATAAAAGATGTCCAGCAATTATATAATTAGAACCAGCAGCAGACGCACGGATCTTGGAAACGGTAGAAACACCTACCATTCAAAAGAGACAAGCCTCTAGCCCCCTAGAGTCTGAGTCCGGCAAAAAACTTTGCAAGGGACAACAGAACTTGTGGCAAAAAGTCACCAGAAAAGGGACTTTGAAACAAAGAGCGGAAAAGACTACTTCGGCACCCGCAGAAAAGCCGAAAGTAGTAAAACAACCAGCAAAAAAGAGAAGAAGAAACCTCCCCGTTCAGAAGCAGTCCTCATAAAACATGAAAGTGGACAAAGCTACGTAGATGTTTTACGAAACATACGCAGCACAATCCAACAAGACGAAAAGGCAAACGTGAGAGGCATAAAGAAAACCCGATCCGGGGCACTCCTTGTAGAACTGAGCAGAGGGGAAAAGTTACATCCAGAACTAGTTGAAATACTAAAGGCTACCGTTAAAAAACAGCTACGGTAGCCGAGTTAAAGCCTACAGCGACAGTGGAGATCCGAGATCTAGACTCACTAACTGTAGAGTCTGAGGTGGCTGAGGCAGTGCGACAAGTCCTTGATAATTCATCAGTGGACTTGCGCATAAAAGTCACTGCCCCAAACAGTCGAGAGCAAGTAAGGGCCTTTGTAACTTTAGAAAGCCAATTAGCGGAGACGTTGCTGAGCTCAGACATTAAAATTGGTTTTGTCAGGGCAAGGCCCAGGATGTGTCAACCCATCCGCAGATGCTACAGATGCTTCGGGGTCGGCCATCTGCAGACCAACTGCACAGGACCGGACAGAAGTGGTGGTGGCATCTGCATTAGATGTGGTGAATCAGGTCACAAGATGAAAGACTGCAAAAAACCACCAAAATGCTGCATTTGCACGGATGCGGGGCGTACTTCTGTCGATAACATGCCGGGATCGCAGAAATGCCCAAGCACACGACAAACTACAGCAAAATGTTGAAAATTCTCCAAGGTAATCTACACCGGAGCAAAACGGCAGATGCACTTTTGACACATATAGTAGCAGAACATGCTATAGATGTAGTGATCATCAGTGAGCAATATAAGCGAAAAGAGAACGGAGTTTGGTTAGAGGACGACACCAAGACTGCGGCCATATGGATCCCCCAGTAGTAGTGGACAACAGCCACTAGAAAGCAAGATGGGAAACTGCTACGTCTACGCACGCTTCAGAGAAGTCGCAGTAGTCAGTTGCTACCTAACCCCTAGCGATGACATAAGCACCTTCCAGAATAAACTCGATGCAATCGAGGATCTCCTCGTGGATCGACGGCAGCCCTTCATTGTGGCAGGCGATCTGAATGCACGAGCAGTGGACTGGGGAATGTCGTCTACTAACTCTAGAGGACGAAAAATTATGGATATGGCCGCTAGGTCCGGGTTAGTGGTAGCAAACCGCGGAAGCAGACCTACCTTCCATAGGCCGGGATGTGAAGGCACAATACCTGACGTAACCTTTGGATCCGAACACATCGTAGATCGGATAAAGGACTGGAAGATACTCGATGACTTCACGGGAAGTGATCACGAGTATATATCATATGACTTCAAAATACCAGTCAGCAAAACCACCCATCATACTCAAGAAAGACTTCTCATAGATGGGACATAAGTAAGGTGGATACAGGCAAACTACTAGCCGAATTAGATAGGCGAGAACGACAGTTCGACGGTACATTGACGTCGAAGCAAGTGGTCGAAAGAAGCCTAACCGCTATGGAAAGAGCGTGTAACGTATCGATGCCAAAAACGCACAGCAAACACGGAGGTAGACGACAGGCGTACTGGTGGAACCACGATATTGCAGAAAAAAGGAAAGTATGCATACAATGTAGAAGAAGGCTAACAAGGGCACGACGTTCTGGAAATTTCACGACGGAAGCGTTAGCAGCCAAGATTGCGAGAAAAGAACTGTCGATTGCTATCACACGCAGTAAGCATGACAAGTGGAAAGAGCTCTGCAAAGATATAAATAAAGACCCTTGGGGACTTGGCTACAAGATAGTCATGAAAAAGCTGAGAAACTACGGAGCAGTGCCAAACGTGGATGATGACACGATGGATCACATAGTGGAAACACTATTTCCAGCACACATCCACGAGGCGCATGAGCGAGCACCCGTAGAGCTCGATGGTTCAGTCCCAGATTTCACCGAGGAAGAACTCAACATTGCAGCTCTCTCCCTGAAGAACAAGAAAGCGCCGGGACCAGATAATATACCGGCAGAGATACTGAAGGTGATAGCATCAGGACGTCCCACTTTTCTACTTAGGATGTATAACGCATGTCTAAAAGAAAGGATATTCCCAGAAGCGTGGAAAGAACAGAGACTGGTGCTCATTAGCAAAGGCAAAGGCGATCCCAACACACCCTCGGCTTATCGCCCATTGTGTATGTTAAACACAGCTGGGAAGCTTTTAGAAAAGCTCATAAGACCTAGACTACTCGCAGCAGTAGAGGCTGCTGGAGGACTTAGCCCTAGGCAACATGGGTTCAGAGCTGGAAAATCCACAATGGGAGCTATCGATGAAGTGGTTCAGGCAGCCAGAGCTACGCAAAGAGGAAATGCATACTCGCGCCCAGTTGTTCTGTTAGCAACGCTGGACGTTAAAAACGCCTTTAATAGCGTAAGGTGGACTGATATGCTTACTTCCTTGGAACACCGCTTCCAGATACCGGAGTACCTCATGAATATGATCAGGAGCTATTTGCAGGATCGAATACTCCTGTACTCCACGCAAACTGGAACAAAACGATACAGAGTAACTGGAGGAGCTGCACAGGGGTCAATCCTGGGACCAGACCTGTGGAATATCAGCTACGACGACATCCTAAGACTGGAAATGCCTGAAGACACCTTCCTTATTGGTTATGCCGATGATATCGCAGCCGTCATTACTGCCAGAAACACCATAGAGGCCCAAAAGAGACTTACCCAAGTCATGATCCGCACACAGACATGGCTCAGCTCTCGAGGATTGGAGCTTGCCACCCATAAAACAGAGCTACTTCTGTTCACGGGGAAGCAGATCCCAACCGAAATAGAGATGCGAGTAAGCGGAAACCTGATAAGGACGCAGAGGACAGTGAACTATCTAGGCGTTAGGCTGGACAGTAAACTTACCTTCTGGGAACAGCTGAAGTATGCCACGCGGAAAACAGCGACAGCAACGGGGTCTCTGAGTAGACTGATGGCAAACGTTGACGGCCCGACGGCAGGAAAACGGAGACTCCTCATGGAAGCGACAAATGCAATACTGCTATATGGCAGTGAAGTATGGGCGGATACCTTAGAGGCGAATGTAAGGCGAAAACCGATGCTAGCTGTGCAACGAAGAGCAGCCTTAAGGATAACATCGGCGTACCGCACAGTCTCCGGGGCGGCCGTGACTGTGATAGCAGCAGTCATACCGGTTGACTTGCTTGCCCAAGAGCGCAAAAAAAATATGGAATCTTCGTCAAAGAGGAGAATACTCAGAACATGCGGCAAAGAGCATACGACAGCAAACCATAGTCTCGTGGAAGGCGAGATGGTCATGCGAAAGGTATGGAAGATGGACCGCTAAAATAATCCCCGATCTGGAGCAGTGGATAAATAGAAAGCACGGTGAAACGTCTTTCTATTTGACACAACTACTCTCCGGACATGGATACTTTCGAAAGTACCTAAATAAAATGGGGAAAACTGCCGAATCCAGCTGCATTTACTGCGAAAATGCAATGGACGATGCAGAACACACCTTCTTCAATTGCAAAAGATGGTCGGAAGAAAGAATCGACCTGGCAGAAACAGTAGGTGAAGTCAAAGTAGAGACGTTAGTACAGCAAATGTGCAGCAGCATAGACGCTTGGAAAAAAGTCTATGACTTCGCCGAAAAGGTTCTGCGGCGGAAGAAGTATGACCTGGACGCAGGCACACAGGAGGCAACGCTCATTTAGAGCACACAATGGGGTTCCACCTTGAAGGTTAATGCGGGATATCTCCTGGTTCCAAGGTGGATTTGAGCCCCAGAACAGGAGGATTTTTTAGTCGGTAAGCAGTTATGCAGTCCGACACACCGGTCAAAGTGACGACATGACTGACGGTGCATAAAGCATTTTTTCCTACCTCAGCCCAACAAAAAAAAAAAAAAAAAAAAAAAAAAAAATTATATTTGCTGTTAATCGAACAGCTAAAGTTCCTGGTCGGATTACATTTCTAATAGTTTCAATACATACTATAAAAGGTATTAAAATAGCAGGAGTTCCTTGAGGAACTAAATGTGCGAATATGTGTTGTGTGTGATTAATTCATCCATATACTATAAATGATAATCATAGTGGTAAAGCTAAAGATAAAGTTAAAGTTAAATGTCTTGTTCTTGTGAATAATCCTATAAAATTATTGAATAAAATAAGTGAAAATAAAGAAATAAAAATAAATGTTGAACCGTTATGGCCGGAAGGTCCTAATAATGTTTTAAACTCTTTATGAAGAGTTAAAAGAATTGAATTTCAAAAAATATTATATCGAGAAGGCATAAGTCAATAAATAGAAGGTGTTGAGCTATCGAGATTTTTCGAATAGCTTTAAATTATTAAACGATTGAATTTACTTAGTGATTAGTTTATTAGCGATTATTAGAGTTTACAGAGTTTATGTGATAGACGCGAGCAAGCGACTAGTCTGTCGTGCTGTCCGCTACTATGTTTGTAATAGTCAATCTAACACTGCATCTGCTCTAAACAAGAGTTAATTGCATACTAACTACAATGTACGCGAGCCGGCGGATTAAGCTGAGCCGGTGCGTGGGTGAAAGAGACAACGCAAAAGGGGAGAGCGTGATCTCCGTTACAAATTCTCTTACATGATAACATATTCTATGAACTGCCGCTCTTAATTACAATGAAGCGATGATTGCTGAGCCCAACATCCTCCCCCCGTTGAAGACTTAGTCTTCAACAGAATCCTTAAGGGGCAGCAAGCACAGCTTATTTGTAGCTCTTCTTATCTCGCCAACTTCAGTTTTTAGTAGGGCTACCCGTGCAACGCCATCACTTCCAGGGATAAGTTCGATTATTCTGGCTAGTGGCCACTTAAGTGAAGGTAGATTCTCATCCTTCACAAGAACTATGTTGCCAACAGCCAAGCCAGGTTTGGAGGTTCTCCATTTCGCTCGCTGTTGTAACAAGTTGAGATATTCGTCCCGCCAACGAGTCCAGAACACCTGCTGGAGATAGCTTACGCGCTGCCAAGCATCCAAACGATTAAAATTGAGCCCTGTCAGGTTTGGCTCACTGAAGGACGAAGGAGGGCCACCGTTGATGAAATGCGCAGGAGTCAACACGTCTATGTCTGATGGGTGCTCTGAAATCGAAACTAAAGGGCGTGAATTAACGACAGCAGCGATGTTGCAAACCAGTGTGCGAAGCTCATCGTAAGTTAGGACGGAGGACCCAACACATCGGTAAAAATGATGCTTCGCTGTCTTCACTGCAGCCTCCCACAAGCCACCAAAGTGAGGTGATCGTGGAGGGATGAAATGCCATTCGATTGAGTGTGCCAAACAGAAATCCTTCACAGCTTTCTGGTGGGTGTCTGACAGAAATAGACGCTTCAACTCCTGAAGCTGATTGCGGGCACCAAGAAAGTTTGTGGCGTTATCCGACCAGATTTGACTTGGCTTTCCTCTGGTGCATATGAAACGTTGAAGTGCATGCAAAAATGCCGCGGTAGTTAAATCCTTGACTAACTCCAACCAAATAGCCTTCGTAGCAAAACAAATAAACACACAAACGTAGCATTTCACAGGCGCCTTGTTTCGTGACTCAGGCTTGTAAAAGAAGGGTCCGCAAAAGTCGACTCCAGTCACTCCAAAGACCCGATAGCCGTCGACTCGATCCTTGGGTAGATCTGCCATTATGTGTTCAACGAGTCGAGGCCTTGCACGAAAGCAAATTACGCATCTCTGAATTACACTGGCTACAGTTTTTCTACCTCCAATTGGCCAATATTGGGAACGAACCAACGCTAGCACTGCTCGGGGACCAGCGTGCAAGTTTCGCTGATGGAAATGCATTATGATGGCTCTAGTTACTGGATGAACTTTGGGCAAAATAATTGGATGGCGACTATCGAAATTTAAAGTTGAGTTTTTGAGACGACCATCGACACGTAGCAGCCCAATCTCATCAAGGAACGGTGACAGCGAGGCTAGACTGCTGGATGACGGAACCATTCCTTTATTTCGAAGAGCATTTATGTCGTCTGAGAGATGTGTTCGTTGAATCATTCTTAACAGTATATGAGTGCCGTTCCGGATGTCTGCTAGGGTTATTCCTGGACCATGACTTTTTTTAATAAACTTTGATACGTATGCAAACGTACGCTGCAAGCGGCCGAAAGAATTCACAAACTTGCAGTCCATAGAGACATCATGGACTGCGTCCTTTACAAGAAGCATAGTTCTTCGACGCTCAATTGAAGTTCTTTCTGGAAGTGCTGAGACTGGCCACTGAGATCTGGGCTTACAGAGGAAACCTGGACCGTTGAACCAATGTAATGATGCATTTAAATCCGAGGGCAATGCACCCCGAGATAATATATCCGCGGGATTCAGTGTTGTAGGTATATAGTGCCATTCCATTGCTGATGTGAGATCTTGTATCGTGGAGATGCGATTTGAAACAAAAACGTTAAATCGTCCGGGCTCGTCATTGATCCAAGAAAGCGCAACAGTAGAGTCAGACCAACAATGAAACTCGCCTGCGAAAATGCCTAAGCGAGCCACTTCATTCATTAGACGCGCAAGCAACTCTGCCCCGCATAGTTCCAGCTTGGGAACCGTGAGCGTTTTTAGAGGCGCAACTCGAGACTTAGAGCAAAGCAACCTGCTGATGGTATGCTGACCTCTGGATACAATATAAATGCAAGCTCCGTATGCCTCGATGCTGGCATCGCAGAATCCATGGACCTCAACCTTCGATCCTGGTATTAATGATAGCCTGGGAAATGCACTACTAAGACCATTGCCAAAGTTGCTGCAAATGTCTAGCCATGCAGTGTGACATGCAGACGGGAGACTCTCATCCCAATCAAGTTTATGCCTCCAGAGTTGTTGCAAGAAGATTTTAGCTTTCGTTATTACTGGGCCGACCAGGCCGAGGGGATCATAAAACCTAGCAATAGACGAGAGAACAGAGCGCCTGGAGGGCTTAGAGGCTGAATTCAGAGCTAGATATGAGAAAAGAAGTTGATCAGATGCCGGATCCCATGCAAGGCCAAGTGTCTTTGTAATGTCGCTGCCATCGTTGAACCTAATGAGCGATTCCTTGTCGCAGTCTGTTACGCCGTCCAGTACCATGGGATGGCTTGAACACCACTTCCTCAATTTAAACTTCCCACATGCCAAGATTCCAGCTGTCTCTTGCATAACAAGTCTTGCTTCTTCGACTGAATTTCCTCCACTAATCAAATCATCAACATAGAAATCGCGAAGCAGTACGTCGGACCCGACTGGGAATGCGTTCCTTTCATCTACGGCAAGCTGATGCATGGCGCGCACAGACAAAAATGACGCTGGTTTTGTTCCATATGTTACCGTATCAAGCCTGAAAACTTCCAACTCATCATCTGGCGAATTCCTCCATAAAATTCATTGTAGATAGCTGTCCGGCTCAGGTACTTTCACGCAACGATACATTTTGCAAATATCGCCGGTGAGTGCAACTGGATAAGATCGGAAGCGCAATAATATGTCGACTAATTTTGGCTGAATGACGGGACCTGACATTAGAATGTCATTCAACGAATGCCCAGTTGTTGTAGATGCAGATCCATCAAAGACGACGCGAAGCTTGGTAGTTGTGCTATTATCCTTCAGAACGCAGTGATGAGGAAGAAAATATCTGCATAGATGGAATGAATTTAGAGGAACGCGTGACATGTGACCAAGTTCAAAATACTCTTTCAGAAATGCTGAGTATTGAGACTTTATATGCGGCAAACGACTCAATTTCTTCTCCAAATTGAGAAACCGATGTCGCGCTTGCTCATAAGAATCTCCAAGAAGCTCACAACTAAGCTTAACAGGCAGGCGTACTGTATATTGGCCACTAGCCAATCGATTGTAATGCCTCGCAAAATGCGCTTCGCAATCTGAGTCTTCCTTGCTGAACTTTGCAATGGAATCGCTGCAGCGCTCAACTTCCCAAAAGCGACGAACGAGACTGTCCAACTTGATATCAGCACAGGAGTCTGTAATCGGATCCAAAGGCGTCTTTGAAGCTATTAGCACGGAGTTGTGGTTGCGAGCCTCGCCACCTGATACAACCCAACCAAGACGAGTCTTCTGTAACAATGGAAGTCCAGGCATCAACTTGATTTGTCCCACACAGAGCAAATCATAAAACAGGCTAGCTCCGATAAGCAGATCTACTCGTTGCGGCCTATGGAAAGCTGGATCTGCCAGCACTATATTTTGCGGTATGCTCCAATTGCTCGTATTCACATTAGAACTGGGCTGCCTGCCAGTTATATTTGTAGCTACCATAGCCGTTATGCTAGTTGTATATTCAGATGCATGAGCTTGAAGAGTGAGGCAAATGCTGCTGCCATCCATGGCAACATTGGAGTCGCCTACGCCGCATACAGATGCCACCGATTTTGTTCTCTTAAGTTGCAGGAGATTCGCAAATCTGGCTGTAATGAGATGTAGTTGAGAGCCTGAATCTAAAAGTGCACGACAAGGAACAAGCTCGCCAAACCGATTCCTTGCCAGAACCACTGCGGTAGCCAGGAGCACAACATCGCTGTGCCGATCCTTGGATAAGAGAGTAGTGGCTGGTGCTGAGGGCTGAGGGATGGTCTGTACTCTTGATGTTGAAGATTGTTGATGGGGCGGAATTGCTGCCTGCGATGTGCTGGAGTGGCCGAGATGAAGAAGCGTATGATGCTTGACTCCACAGACCCGACAACTGCGCGAGCCACATTGTCGCGACTGATGACCTCCCTTGAGACAATTCAAACATAAGCCAGCCTTTCGGACCTCATTCAGGCGAAGACTAGGAGACAAGTTTGCGAATCTTGGGCATTTGTAGATTGTGTGCTCAAGATCATTACAAAAAATTGCAACTGTGAGTACTGTGGCCGGTTACGAGAAATGCTGATCTACTGGTAGCAACCTTACTGCAAGAATTCATCGGCTTACTTGACGAATAGTTTGTAAGAGCAAATTTCATCGATTCCAAAGTACGGCAACGAAGCTCAAGAAATGAGGAGACTTCTTCATATCTGGGTATCTGAAGAGCCGTCTCTGAGTTGTCCAATTTCTCTTCCCATTTAGCTTGTGAGGCCTCATCAAGCTTCTGTAGCAGTATCTGAGCAATCATGGCACTGGCTATCTGCTCTGTTGTGCCCAGACTACTGAGCGCACGCATATGGACATTGAAGCTGTCAGATAGCTCACGCAGCTTGGTTATGGATCCGTTTTCTACTCTTTTGAGACCTAAGATCTTTACGATGTGGGCCTGGAAGATTAAACGTCGGTTATCATATCTCTGCTTTAATAAATTTATGGCAATTGTATAATTATCATTAGAAATTTCCAAAGAGCGAACCGTATCCAACGCTGCGCCATCGAGGCAGGACCGGAGGTGCTGAAGTCTTTCCATATTGCTGATTTCTGGCCGACTTTCAATGATTGTAGAAAACATTGAGTAGAAATCAGCCCAATTAGCATATCCACCGCTGAACGTAGGTAACTTTAATGGCGGCAACGCAGGTGCAGCCTGCAATCTGGGAGCGGATGCGCGAGGAGGGTCACTTGGACGACTAAACGTGGAACTATGATGCACTTGAGCAGTACGACTTTGCACTTCGGACATTATTGTTGACTGCATGACCATTATTAAATCATCAAAGTCAGTGCGCAAATTGCTGGACATCTCAGTAAAGTCGAGCTCCTCTAGACTTTCATGGGCCTTGCTAAAGGAGTGGCTTAGCTTGTCGATATGCTCCAGTAGAACATTTAGAGTGCTGTCACTGTGATCGGCAAGAGCATCTGAATCGACCTTGGATTGTAGCTTTTTTACGCGTTCAAATACCGACTGTACCTTGAGCTTATAAAACCGCACGCGATCTTCGGGAGCAACTGCACTAGCATCTAAATTCGCCATGACGAGTACAGCAAGAGCAACACGATAGAGTTCAAAGTCGTTGGTGCGAGCGCGATTGCAAGAGTAAGTAAATGTATATATGCTATAGCGCAGACTTGGAATAAGTCGTATTTGTCGAGCAGAGTACTTGCAACTTTAATAAACTAGCAAAGAATTATATTATGGTACTCAAATAATATACACGTATGAATTGTTGCACACCGGTACGATTATTATGGACGCGCTCGTATCGCAGCCGTGGTGAAAGAGTGCAATGTCAACGAAGAATAACGGCAAGCATGTAATTACACTGTGCTTATGTAAACTTAATCACTTATAGATTGAAGCTATAGAACACGCAGTCACTAACCATAGACATAGTTCAGAAATTAGTTGATTCTTTATTAGATTGTCAATTGCAGAAGTTTTCGCATGTGTACTACTTTTACGGGCGCCAGTGTATTGCAGACCGAACGAAAGAGTGTCTGGCGAATTGGCAAAGTAACGGCACGCAACTAATCGCTATATACAATGCTTATGTTCACGGGTGTATGTATGTATGTGATGCTGTCAATATATATATGCAAATATGTAAAGAAACGAAAGAGAATCACGTCGGGGTCACCAAATGTTGAGCTATCGAGATTTTTCGAATAGCTTTAAATTATTAAACGATTGAATTTACTTAGTGATTAGTTTATTAGCGATTATTAGAGTTTACAGAGTTTATGTGATAGACGCGAGCAAGCGACTAGTCTGTCGTGCTGTCCGCTACTATGTTTGTAATAGTCAATCTAACACTGCATCTGCTCTAAACAAGAGTTAATTGCATACTAACTACAATGTACGCGAGCCGGCGGATTAAGCTGAGCCGGTGCGTGGGTGAAAGAGACAACGCAAAAGGGAGAGCGTGATCTCCGTTACAAATTCTCTTACATGATAACATATTCTATGAACTGCCGCTCTTAATTACAATGAAGCGATGATTGCTGAGCCCAACAGAAGGAATTATTAAAATTCCTAAAAATGTTCTAATTCAATTTAATGATAAATTAAAAATTGCTGAAGGGTCAAATACAGAAAATAAATTTGTTATCATTTTCAATTTATTGAATTTAATTTAATATTTTTTAATTCATTAGATTTAGGGGAAGATGGGAGATAAGAGTAATAGTTTAAAGAACAAAATAAAATAAAAGTAATTGAAACTAGTAAGAAGACTCTAGTCGAGGCTGCTCGACTAGGGAGATACCCTGAACCCTCTAATCTGATATTCTAATCAGTCTGCACTTCTTTTCGACACACATACATACACACACACGTATTAGAATGCGCTCTGCTAACTGCGCTTGGGCTGCGCTGTATAGTCAACAAATAAATTATAAGAATTTATTTGTTGAATAATTTAATTTCTATACGTACAATCTTAATGAAAGTTTCAGGGCGTAATTATATGGTGAAAATGTATGTACATTCCAAAGCACATGTCTCTAGTACTTGAAATACGCCTTTTACAAAGGTGAGGTTGAGGGGTGGATATAGGGGTGGGGGGTAAATTACAACAAAAATCGAAATTATATAAAATACATATAAGTCTACATTTAAAATTTGCAAGCTCTAGCTCTAAAGGTGTAGGAGATATAATTAAATAACTAGCTTTAGATAGGGTTTTAGATCGATAATAAAATATCGGGAGTAGTTATCGATATATAAAGAAAAACTTGATATGCGCGTGATATACACGGACCTAGGAAAAAAAATTTCAAGTCTCTAGCTCTTATATCTTCTGAAATCGACGCGTTCATACATACGGACGGACGGACGGACGGACGGACGGACGGACGGACGAACAGACAGACGGACAGGGCCAAATCGACTCAGCTCGTCGCCCTGATCAAGAATATATATACTTTGTGGGGTCTGCCACGCCTCCTTCTGCCTGTTACATACTTTTAACAAAACCATTATACCCTGATTTCCCATTTTCAATGGGTTCAGGGTATAAAAATAAAAAATAGTAAAAGTCATCTAATTGGGGCTATTTGAGGGATTAAAAAATATTAATAATTTAATAATTATACCCTGAACCCATTTTCAATGGGAAATCAGGGTATAATGGTTTTGTTGAAATGTATGTAACAGGCAGAAGGAGGCGTGGCAGACCCCACAAAGTATATATATTCTTGATCAGGGCGACGAGCTGAGTTGATTTGGCCCTGTCCGTCTGTCTGTCCGTCTGTCCGTCTGTCCGTCCGTCCGTCTGTCCGTCTGTCCGTATGTATGAACGCGTCGATTTCAGAAGATATAAGAGCTAGAGACTTCAAATTTTTTTTAAATGTTCGTAATTACAGCGCGCATATCAAGTTTATCATTAAAAAATCGATAACTCATCCCGATCTTTTTTATCGATAAAAAACCTTATCGAAAACCAGTTATAAAATTATATCTTCTACACCTTTATTGCTAGAGTCTCCAAAATTTTAATGTATGCCTATATGCAATTTATACAATTTCGGTTTTTGTTAAAATTTACCCCCCACCCTTAAATTCACCCCTCACCCTCACTTTTGTAAAAAGCGTATTTCAAATACTAGAGACTTGTGCTTTGGCAATTACATGCATATCCATGTCATAATCATAATCTGAAAGTTTCATGAAGATCGTACGTCCACAAAAAGTTATTAAGCAATTAAGTTCTCATAGTAAGCGCTCACTGCCGCCCATGCGTGTTTATGCTTGTGTGTGTATATGTATGTAATTGTTTGTGTATGTGTGTGTGTGTGTATGTTTGTATGTATGTGTGTATGTATGCCTGTGTGTGCGTGCGTGCGTGCGTGTGTGTGTGTGTGTGCGTGTTTCTTGTGTAAGCTGAAAGACGCGAAAAATTATTGAAATAGCTATTACTCCAAGGGTTCAGGGGATCTCGTAGTCGAGCAGTCTCGACTAGAGCTTTCTTACTTGTTTTAGTTTGACATACTAATGTTATATATATATTTAACTAATTTTTTCACAAGAAGTAATTGCTAATTTTCTATAAAATGGTTTAAGAGACCAGTACTTGCTTTCAGTCATCTTGTGATGAATTTAAATTATTAGAAATTCATTTAATAAAATAATTAGTAGGTACTCTTTCAATAACAATAGGTATAAAACTGTGATTTGCTCCACAAAATTTCTGAACATTGTCCATAAAATAAACCTGGGCGATTTATAAAGAAATTAGTTTGATTTAATCGCCCTGGAGTACCATCAACTTTTACTCCTAAAGCTGGGATTGTTCATGAATGAATTACATCTGCGGCTGTTACTAAAATTCGAATTTGAGAATTTATAGGAAGAACAATTCGGTTATCTACATCTAATAAACGGAATCCATCAGTTGATAATTCATTAGTAGGGATTATATCTAAATATATGAATCAAATTCAATATTATTAAAATCTGAATATTCATAACTTCAATATCACTGGTGACCAATTCTTTTTAAAGTTACTGAAGGTTCATTAATTTCATCTAAAAGGTATAATAATCGTAAAGAAGGAAAAGCAATAAATAACAAAGTAATTGCCGGTAAAATAGTTCAAATTATTTCAATTAATTGACCATGTAAAAAAATCGATTTACGTAATTATTAAAAAATAGTATAAATATTAAATAACCTACTAAAAAAGTAATTAATACTAAAATTAATAAAGCGTGGTCATGAAAAAAAATTAATTGTTCTATTAAAGGTGAAGCTCTATCTTGGAGACCTAAATTAGCTCATGTTGACATTAAATAAATTCTAATAAAAGTAAAATACTTTATATATGGAGCTTAAATCCATTGCACTAATCTGCCATATTAGATAAATTAATTAGTTAATAAAGGTAATTCAGAGTATCTGTGTTCAGCGGGAGGAGTGTTTGGTATCATTCAATTGATGAATTTAATTGAATTGGATAAATAACTTGGCGTTGAGATACTAAACTTTCCCAGATAATATAAAAAAAGAATAAAATTCCTAATAATGAAATTGATGAACCAATAGTAGAAATTACATTTCATGTTGTGTAAGCATCAGGGTAATCTGAGTATCGTCGAGGTATTCCTGCTAATCCTAAAAAATGTTGAGGGAAAAATGTTAAATTTACACCAATAAATATGATAATAAATTGACTTTTTAATCAATTAGAATTTAGAGTTTATCCTGTAAATAACGGGTATCAATGGATAAATCCTGCTATAATTGCGAAAACTGCTCCTATTGATAAAACATAGTGAAAATGAGCTACTACATAATAAGTGTCATGTAAAATAATATCAACAGAAGAATTAGCTAAAACTACTCCAGTTAATCCACCAACTGTAAATAGAAATACAAATCCTAATGCTCATAAAATAGCTGGGGAATATGTAAGTTGAGTTCCGTGAAGAGTAGCTAATCAACTAAAAATTTTAATCCCAGTAGGTACGGCAATAATTATTGTTGCTGATGTAAAATAAGCTCGTGTGTCTACAT
>NW_025318732.1:0-2013 GCF_018153725.1 Drosophila mojavensis | reverse complement strand
ACAATAATAATTATAGAAATAAAAGAATTACTAATTTCGTAATTTATGTTATTTTTTAATATTAATAAAATAACAGAAAACAATAAAACTGTAGAAGCTAAAGCTTGGGTTAAAAAATATTTTAATGAAGCTTCAGTAGATTTTAAATTATTTCTATCTCTTATAAGGGGGATAAAAGATAGTAAATTAATTTCTAAACCTATTCAAGCTCCTAACCAAGAATTTGCAGTTACTGTAATTAAAGTTCCAATAATTATTATTGCAGTAAATAAAATTTTTGAAGAATTATTAAAAATTAAAAAGAAAAGGATTAAAACCTTTATAAATGGGGTATGAACCCAGTAGCTTAATTAGCTTATCTTTTTATTTAATTTTTAATATTTATTTATATATTTTAGTGTACGATGCACAAAAGTTTTTGATACTTTTAGAAATAGTTTAATTCTATTAGATATAAATCCTTTCTAAAAAATACATCAAAAAGTATCAATGAATGTAGAATACTACATAATTTACCCTATCAAGGTAATCCTTTTATCAGGCAATTCATTTTTAAAAGAGTTTTTTTTTTTTTTTTTTTTTTTTTTTTTTTTGTAAAAAAATTTTTTTTTTATATAGTAATTTTTAAAATTTAATAACACATTTTAGTAGTTTTTTTTTTTTTTATTTTTTTAAAATTAAATAATTAAAAATTTCTATATAGATATATATTATAATATAAATCTTCAACAATATATAAATATATAAATATATAATAATTTATAATATTTATATAAATTTATATAAATCAAAGAATTATTAGATAAATCTTTAAAATATAGATTTTTTTTACTAAATATGTAAGCATTTTTGGATTGCGAAATTTTTTTTTATATAAATGTTAACCATATAATAATATATTAAATATTTATATATATATAGATATTTATTAATCTAGAACTAGTATACAAAAAATTTTTAAAAATTTTAAAATTTTTTAAAATAAATTAGTTTTCTTTTTAACTATATTTTTAAAAATTTAAAAAAAAAAAAAAAAAAAACTCTAAAGGATTTTTGTTAGTCTATAAATTATTAATAATTTATTATACTTTTTGGTTTATTATTTTTATTTAAATTTAATTATTTTATTGCTATTATATAATTTTTTTTAAAAAAAAATTAATTTTAATTATTTTTTATAAAGTTTTAAAAATAAAAAATTTAATTTTTTGAAATTTTTGAATTAATTTGTAATTTTTACAATTTATTAAAATTTTTTAATTATTTTTTTAAAAATTTTACTAAAATATATTATTTTTATAAGTATGTGTTGAAATATATATATATATATTAGTAAAAATATTTTAATAAATTGATAAATTTATAAAATAAATATTTATTAATTTGTAAGGGGAAATAATTTTTTATTCAGATTTAGTGATTAATAAAAATTTTTTAAAATAAATTAAATTTTTAGAATAAAATACTATAAAAAATTATTTTAATTAATTTAAATAGTGTTTTATAAAATTAAATAATTTATTAATTAATTAATAAATATATGTGTATATATATATATATATATAAGGGGTATATTTATTTTCAGATTTAGTAATTAATAAAAATTATTTAATTTTTATTTATATTCAATTTTTAATTTTATAAATAATAATTATTTATAAAAATAATTTATAATTTTTGTAAAAAGTATAATAAATTAAATAAATATATTAAAGTTTTATTTTGGCTTAAAAATTTGTTATTAATTTGATTTATATGTAAATTTTTGTGTGAAATTTTATTAATTTTAAAAATTAATAAATTATTAATAACCGCAGTAATTAATATTATAAATTAAAGAAATTTAGATATAGTATAAAAGAAGGGATAAAATTGGTGCCAGCAATCGCGGGTTATACCAATTATACGAACGTGAATTTTTAGTAAAAGGTTAATTTGGTTATTTATTTTAAATATAATTAAATTTATTAAGTGAATTAAATTAAATTCTTTAGAAATAAATAATTAAGCTTG
>NW_025318731.1:12500-62017 GCF_018153725.1 Drosophila mojavensis | reverse complement strand
AAGAGAAAAATGAATTCAGTAATTATTCCAACATGTGATGGACAATCAGAAAAAGCAAAGCGATTCACTATTTTGATGCTTTGATAACAGATAATTTTAAAATATTTGGCAATAAGCTAGTAAGTATTGCAATAGAGGAAAATGAATTCAGTAATTATTTCAACATGTGATGGAAATAATTAGAACAAGTAAGAACGTTGCAGTCGGGCGTTACCGACTGCGGAATACTCATTCACATCCCATCAACAATTTAGTAGCTAAGTTTCGCTCTAATACTGTAGAATATACAGGTTTTTCCGATTTGCCACGCCCCAACTGGGCGTAGACACCTCATTTTTGGTCAGTTTTTAGAAAGAGATAACGGTACCCTAACTGCAAAGTTTGAATGCTTAACCTCAAAAAATGTGAAAATTACAGGGTATTTTTCGATATGCCACGCCCCTAAAGAGGCGTAAAAAATTATTTTTTGGGGAATCGATAGAGGAGGCTACCAGTAACTCAACTATCCAAATTTAAAGCTTCTAGCTATTATACTTTAGGAGATATAAACTTTTGTGGTTTGCCACGCCCCCTGTGGGCGGACATATATCCGACAAAACTTTTTGGTCTTGGGTGATCAGTCCGAGTATATATACAAAATTTGAGGTCTCTGCCATCAATAGTGTCCAAAATATAGGAAAGAATTTAAAAAATCACTATATCTTCAGGTCCGATTTGCCACGCCCCCAATGGGCATAGACTTATAATTTTATCTTTAGACTTTATAGAGTCATACCATTAGCTGACGTGCAAAATTTCAGCATTCTAGGTTTACAACTTTAGGAGATACAGTTTTATCCGATTTGCCACGTCCCCAATGGGCGTAGATATATCCGCCATAGCTCGTGATCTTGGGTGGTCAACGCGGACCTACATACCAAATTTCAGCTTTCTAGCTCTTTAACTAACATGATTTCTGGTATATCGGAAAATGCATTTTCCGATTTGCCACGCCCTAGGTGGGCGGATCAGGAAAATTTTTAACACTTTACAAATTGGAGATATACACGAGTATGTGTTCCAAATTTCAAGTCTCTAGCTTCAATAGCGCCGAAATAGATTGCGTTCATACGGACAGACGGACAGACGGACGGACGGACAGAGGGGGGGGGGGGGGGGAAAAAGAGGGAAATTGAAAAAAACAATTTTATTTTTTCCCTTGGTGAAGAAGTAAAAAAAGCAAAGCGATTCAATATGTTGATGCTTTGATAACAGAAAATTTTAAATTACTCGGCAATAAACTGGTTAGTAGCAATAGAGGCAAATGAATTCAGTAATTATTCCAACATAAGATGGACAATCAGAAAAAGCAAAGCAATTCAATATTTTGATGCTTTAATAACAGAAAAATTTTAAATTACTCGGGAATAAACTGGTAAGTATTGCAATAGAACAAAATGAATTCAGTAATTATTCCAACATGTGATGGTTAATCACAAAAAGCAAAGCGATTCACTATTTTGATGCTTTGATAACAACAGAAAATTTTAAATTACTCGGCTAAAATTGGTAAGTAATGTAATATAGGAAAATTAATTCAGTAATTATTCCAACATGTGATGGACAATCAGAAAAAACAAAGCGATTCAATATTTTGATGCTTTGATAACAGAAAATTTTAAATTACTAGGCTAAAATTGGTAAGTAATTTAATAGAGGAAAATTAATTCAGTAATTATTTCAACATGTGATGGACAATCAGAAAAAGCAAAGCGATTCACTATTTTGATGCTTTGATAACAGATAATTTTAAAATATTTGGCAATAAGCTAGTAAGTATTGCAATAGAGGAAAATGAATTCAGTAATTATTCCAACATGTGATGAACAATCAAAAAAGCATAGCTATTCAATATTTTGATGCTTTGATAACAGATAATTTTAAAATATTTGGCAATAAGCTAGTAAGTATTGCAATAGAGGAAAATGAATTCAGTAATTATTCCAACATGTGATGGACAATCAGAAAAAGCAAAGCGATTCACTATTTTGATGCTTTGATAACAGATAATTTTAAAATATTTGGCAATAAGCTAGTAAGTATTGCAATAGAGGAAAATGAATTCAGTAATTATTCCAACATGTGATGGACAATCAGAAAAAGCAAAGCGATTCACTATTTTGATGCTTTGATAACAGATAATTTTAAAATATTTGGCAATAAGCTAGTAAGTATTGCAATAGAGGAAAATGAATTCAGTAATTATTCCAACATGTAATGGAGAATCAGAAAAAGCAAAGCGATTCAATATTTTGATGCTTTGATAACAAAAAATTTTAAATTACTCGGCAATAAATTGGTAAGTATAGCAATAGAGGAAAATGAATTCAGTAATTATTCCAACATGTGATGGACAATCACAAAAAGCAAAGCGATTCACTATTTTGATGCTTTGATAACAGATAATTTTAAAATACTTGGCAATAAACTAGTAAGTATTGCAATAGAGAAAAATGAATTCAGTAATTATTCCAACATGTGATGGACAATCAGAAAAAGCAAAGCGATTCACTATTTTGATGCTTTGATAACAGATAATTTTAAAATATTTGGCAATAAACTAGTAAGTATTGCAATAGAGGAAAATGAATTCAGTAATTATTTCAACATGTGATGGAAATAATCAGAAAAAGCAAAAGCGATTCAATATGTTGATGCTTTGATAACAGAAAATTTTAAATTACTCGGCAATAAACTGGTTAGTAATGCAATAGAGGCAAATGAATTCAGTAATTATTCCAACATAAGATGGACAATCAGAAAAAGCAAAGCAATTCAATATTTTGATGCTTTGATAACAGAAAAATTTTAAATTACTCGGGAATAAACTGGTAAGTATTGCAATAGAGCAAAATGAATTCAGTAATTATTCCAACATGTGATGGACAATCAAAAAAAGCAGCAAAGCGATTCACTATTTTGATGCTTTGATAACAACAGAAAATTTTAAATTACTCGGCAATAAATTGGTAAGTAATGCAATAGAGGAAAATGAATTCAGTAATTATTCCAACATGTGATGGACAATCAGAAAAAACAAAGCGATTCAATATTTTGATGCTTTGATAACAAGAAAATTTTAAATTACTCGGCAATAAACTGGTAAGTAATGCAATAGAGGAAAATGAATTCAGTAATTATTCCAACATGTGATGGACAATCAGAAAAAAGCAAAGCGATTCACTATTTTGATGCTTTGATAACAGATAATTTTAAAATATTTGGCAATAAGCTAGTAAGTATTGCAATAGAGGAAAATGAATTCAGTAATTATTCCAACATGTGATGGACAATCAAAAAAAGCAAAGCGATTCAATATTTTGATGCTTTGATAACAAAGATAATTTTAAAATATTTGGCAATAAACTGGTAAGTATTGCAATAGAGGAAAATGAATTCAGTAATTATTCCAACATGTGATGGACAATCAGAAAAAAGCAAAGCGATTCAATATTTTGATGCTTTGATAACAGATAATTTTAAAATACTTGGCAATAAACTAGTAAGTATTGCAATAGAGGAAAATGAATTCAGTAATTATTCCAACATGTGATGGACAATCAGAAAAAGCAAAGCGATTCACTATTTTGATGCTTTGATAACAGAGAAATTTTAAATTACTCGGCAATAAACTGGTAAGTAATGCAATAGAGGCAAATGAATTCAGTAATTATTCCAACATGTGATGGACAATCAGAAAAAGCAAAGCGATTCATTATTTTGATGCTTTGATAACAGATAATTTTAAATTACTCGGCAATAAACTGGTAAGTATATGCAATAGAGGAAAATGAATTCAGTAATTATTCCAACATGTGATGGATAATCAGAAAAAACGAAAGCGATTCAATATTTTGATGCTTTGATAACAACAGAAAATTTTAAATTACTCGGCAATAAACTGGTTAGTAATGCAATAGAGGAAAATGAATTCAGTAATTATTCCAACATATGATGGACAATCAGAAAAAGCAAAGCAATTCAATAATTTTGATGCTTTGATAACAGATAATTTTAAAATACTTGGCAATAAACTAGTAAGTATTGCAATAGAGAAAAATGAATTCAGTAATTATTCCAACATGTGATGGACAATCAGAAAAAGCAAAGCGATTCACTATTTTGATGCTTTGATAACAACAGAAAATTTTAAATTACTCGGCAATAAACTGGTTAGTAATGCAATAGAGGAAAATGAATTCAGTAATTATTCCAACATGTGATGGACAATCAGAAACAGCAAAGCAATTCATTATTTTGATGCTTTGATAACAGATAATTTTAAAATATTTGGCAATAAGCTAGTAAGTATTGCAATAGAGGAAAATGAATTCAGTAATTATTCCAACATGTGATGGACAATCAGAAAAAGCAAAGCGATTCAATATTTTGATGCTTTGATAACAACGAAAATTTTAAATTACTCGGCAATAAACTGGTAAGTATTGCAATAGAGGAAAATGAATTCAGTAATTATTCCAACATGTGATGGACAATCAGAAAAAGCAAAGCGATTCAATATTTTGATGCTTTGATAACATAAAAATTTTAAATTACTCGGGAATAAACTGGTAAGTATTGCAATAGAGGAAAATGAATTCAGTAATTATTCCAACATGTGATGGACAATCAGAAAAAGCAAAGCGATTCACTATTTTGATGCTTTGATAACAACAGAAAATTTTAAATTACTCGGCAATAAACTGGCTAGTAATGCAATAGAGGCAAATGAATTCAGTAATTATTCCAACATGTGATGGACAATCAGAAACAGCAAAGCAATTCATTATTTTGATGCTTTGATAACAGATGATTTTAAAATATTTGGCAATAAGCTAGTAAGTATTGCAATAGAGGAAAATGAATTCAGTAATTATTCCAACATGTGATGGACAATTAGCAAAAGCAAAGCGATTCTATATTTTGATGCTTTGATAACAGATAATTTTAAAATAGTTCGCAATAAGCTAGTAAGTATTGCAATAGAGGAAAATGAATTCAGTAATTATTCCAACATGTGATGGAGAATCAGAAAAAGCAAAGCGATTCACTATTTTGATGCTTTGATAACAACAGAAAATTTTAAATTACTCGGCAATAAACTGATTAGTAATGCAATAGAGGAAAATGAATTCAGTAATTATTGCAACATGTGATGGACAATCACAAAAAGCAAAGCGATTCAATATTTTGATGCTTTGATAACATAAAATTTTAAATTACTCGGCAATAAATTGGTAAGTATAGCAATAGAGAAAAATTAATTCAGTAATTATTGCAACATGTGATGGACAATCACAAAAAGCAAAGCGATTCAATATTTTAATGCTTTGATAACAACAGAAAATTTTAAATTACTCGGCAATAAACTGGTTAGTAATGCAATAGAGGCAAATGAATTTAGTAATTATTCCAACATGTGATGGACAATTAGAAAAAGCAAAGCAATTCAATATTTTGATGCTTTGATAACAGATAATTTTAAAATACTTGGCAATAAACTAGTAAGTATTGCAATAGAGGAAAATTAATTCAGTAATTATTCCAACATGTGATGGAGAATCAGAAAAAGCAAAGCGATTCAATATGTTGATGCTTTAATAACAGAACATTTTAAATTACTCGGCTAAATTGGTAAGTATTGCAATAGAGGAAAATGAATTCAGTAATTATTTCAACATGTGATGGACAATCAAAAAAAGCAAAGCAATTCAATATTTTGATGCTTTGATAACAGAAAAATTTTAAATTACTCGGGAATAAACTGGTAAGTATTGCAATAGAGGAAAATTAATTCAGTAATTATTCCAACATGTGATGAACAATCAGAAAAAGCAAAGCGATTCACTATTTTGATGCTTTGATAACAACAGAAAATTTTAAATTACTCGGCAATAAACTGGCTAGTAATGCAATAGAGGCAAATGAATTCAGTAATTATTCCAACATGTGATGGACAATCAGAAAAAGCAAAGCAATTCATTATTTTGATGCTTTGATAACAGATAATTTTAAAATATTTGGCAATAAACTAGTAAGTATTGCAATAGAGGAAAATGAATTCAGTAATTATTCCAACATGTGATGGACAATCAGAAAAAGCAAAGCGATTCACTATTTTGATGCTTTGATAACAACAGAAAATTTTAAATTACTTGGCAATAAACTGGTTAGTATTGCAATAGAGGAAAATGAATTCAGTAATTATTCCAACATGTGATGGACAATCAGAAAAAGCAAAGCGATTCAATATTTTGATGCTTTGATAACAACAGAAAATTTTAAATTACTCGGCAATAAACTGGTTAGTAATGCAATAGAGGAAAATGAATTCAGTAATTATTCCAACATGTGATGGACAATCAGAAAAAGCAAAGCGATTCAATATTTTGATGCTTTGATAACAACAGAAAATTTTAAATTACTCGGCAATAAACTGGTAAGTATTGCAATAGAGGAAAATGAATTCAGTAATTATTGCAACATGTGATGGACAATCAGAAAAAGCAAAGCGATTCAATATTTTGATGCTTTGATAACAACAGAAAATTTTAAATTACTCGGCAATAAACTGGTTAGTAATGCAATAGAGGAAAATGAATTCAGTAATTATTCCAACATGTGATGGACAATCAGAAAAAAAAAGCAAAGCGATTCAATATTTTGATGCTTTGATAACAAGATAATTTTAAATTACTCGGCAATAAACTGGTAAGTATTGCAATAGAGAAAAATGAATTCAGTAATTATTCCAACATGTGATGGACAATCAGAAAAAGCAAAGCGATTCAATATTTTGATGCTTTGATAACAACAGAAAATTTTAAATTACTCGGCAATAAACTGGTTAGTATTGCAATAGAGGAAAATGAATTCAGTAATTATTCCAACATGTGATGGACAATCAGAAAAAGCAAAGCGATTCACTATTTTGATGCTTTGATAACAAAGAAAATTTTAAATTACTCGGCAATAAACTGGTGTAGTAATGCAATAGAGGAAAATGAATTCAGTAATTATTCCAACATGTGATGGACAATCAGAAAAAGCAAAGCGATTCATTATTTTGATGCTTTGATAACCAGATAATTTTAAAATACTTGGCAATAAACTAGTAAGTATTGCAATAGAGGAAAATGAATTTAGTAATTATTCCAACATGTGATGGACAATCAGAAAAAGCAAAGCGATTCAATATTTTGATGCTTTGATAACAGATAATTTTAAAATATTTGGCAATAAACTGGTAAGTATTGCAATAGAGGAAAATGAATTCAGTAATTATTCCAACATGTGATGGACAATCAGAAAAAAGCAAAGCGATTCACTATTTTGATGCTTTGATAACAACAGAAAATTTTAAATTACTCGGCAATAAACTTGGTAAGTACATAATAGAGGGAAATTAATTCAGTAATTATTCAACATGTGATGGAAATCAGAAAAGCAAAATCAATATTTTGATGCTTTTAATAACAGAAAATTTAAATTACAGCTAATTATAAGGGGAAAATGAATTCAGTAATTATTTCAACATGTGATGGACAATCAGAAAAAAGCAAAGCGATTCAATATTTTGATGCTTTGATAACAACGAAAATTTTAAATTACTCGGCAATAAACTGGTTAGTAATGCAATAGAGGAAAATGAATTCAGTAATTATTCCAACATGTGATGGACAATCAGAAAAAGCAAAGCAATTCAATATTTTGATGCTTTGATAACAAGATAATTTTAAAATTACTTGGCAATAAACTGGTAAGTATTGCAATAGAGGAAAATGAATTCAGTAATTATTCCAACATGTGATGGACAATCAGAAAAAGCAAAGCGATTCACTATTTTGATGCTTTGATAACAGATAATTTTAAAATATTTGGCAATAAACTAGTAAGTATTGCAATAGAGGAAAATGAATTCAGTAATTATTCCAACATGTGATGGACAATCAGAAAAAGCAAAGCGATTCAATATTTTGATGCTTTGATAACAGAGAATTTTTAAATTACTCGGCTAAAATTGGTAAGTAATGCAATAGAGGAAAATGAATTCAGTAATTATTCCAACATGTGATGGACAATCAGAAAAAACAAAGCGATTCAATATGTTGATGCTTTGATAACAGAAAATTTTAAATTACTAGGCAAAAAACTGGTAAGTATTGCAATAGAGGAAAATGAATTCAGTAATTATTTCAACATGTGATGGACAATCAGAAAAAGCAAAGCGATTCAATATGTTGATGCTTTGATAACAGATAATTTAAAAATACTTGGCAATAAACTAGTAAGTATTGCAATAGAGGAAAATGAATTCAGTAATTATTCCAACATGTGATGGACAATCAGAAAAAGCAAAGCGATTCACTATTTTGATGCTTTGATAACAGATAATTTTAAAATACTTTGGCAATAAACTAGGTAAGTATTGCAATAGAGGAAAATGAATTCAGTAATTATTCCAACATGTGATGGACAATCAGAAAAAGCAAAGCGATTCAATATTTTGATGCTTTGATAACAACAGAAAATTTTAAATTACTCGGCAATAAACTGGTTAGTAATGCAATAGAGGAAAATGAATTCAGTAATTATTCCAACATGTGATGGACAATCAGAAAAAGCAAAGCGATTCACTATTTTGATGCTTTGATAACAACAGAAAATTTTAAATTACTCGGCAATAAACTGGTTAGTAATGCAATAGAGGAAAATGAATTCAGTAATTATTCCAACATGTGATGGACAATCAGAAAAAACAAAGCAATTCAATATTTTGATGCTTTGATAACAGAAAATTTTTAAATTACTCGGCAATAAACTGGTAAGTATTGCAATAGAGGAAAATTAATTCAGTAATTATTCCAACATGTGATGGACAATCAGAAAAAGCAAAGCGATTCACTATTTTGATGCTTTGATAACAACAGAAAATTTTAAATTACTCGGCAATAAACTGGTTAGTAATGCAATAGAGGCAAAATGAATTCAGTAATTATTCCAACATGTGATGGACAATCAGAAAAAGCAAAGCAATTCATTATTTTGATGCTTTGATAACAGATAATTTTAAAATATTTGGCAATAAGCTAGTAAGTATTGCAATAGAGGAAAATGAATTCAGTAATTATTCCAACATGTGATGGACAATCAGAAAAAGCAAAGCGATTCAATATTTTGATGCTTTGATAACAGAAAATTTTAAATTACTTGGCAATAAACTGGTAAGTAATGTAATAGAGGAAAATGAATTCAGTAATTATTCCAACATGTGATGGACAATCAGAAAAAGCAAAGCGATTCAATATTTTGATGCTTTGATAACAACAGAAAATTTTAAATTACTTGGCTAAAAACTGGTAAGTAATGCAATAGAGGAAAATTAATTCAGTAATTATTCCAACATGTGATGGACAATCAGAAAAAGCAAAGCGATTCAATATTTTGATGCTTTGATAACAGATAATTTAAAAATACTTGGCAATAAACTAGTAAGTATTGCAATAGAGAAAAATGAATTCAGTAATTATTCCAACATGTGATGGACAATCAGAAAAAGCAAAGCGATTCAATATTTTGATGCTTTGATAACAGAAAATTTTAAAATACTCGGCAATAAACTAGTAAGTATTGCAATAGAGGAAAATGAATTCAGTAATTATTCCAACATGTGATGGACAATCAGAAAAAGCAAAGCGATTCAATATTTTGATGCTTTGATAACAACAGAAAATTTTAAAATACTCGGCAATAAACTGGTAAGTATTGCAATAGAGGAAAATGAATTCAGTAATTATTCCAACATGTGATGGACAATCAGAAAAAGCAAAGCGATTCAATATTTTGATGCTTTGATAACAGATAATTTTAAATTACTTGGCAATAAACTTGGTAAGTATTGCAATAGAGGAAAATGAATTCAGTAATTATTCCAACATGTGATGGACAATCAGAAAAAGCAAAGCGATTCAATATTTTGATGCTTTGATAACAAAGAAAATTTTAAAATACTTGGCAATAAACTGGTAAGTATTGCAATAGAGGAAAATGAATTCAGTAATTATTCCAACATGTGATGGACAATCAGAAAAAGCAAAGCGATTCAATATTTTGATGCTTTGATAACAAAGATAATTTTAAAATACTTGGCAATAAACTGGTAAGTATTGCAATAGAGGAAAATGAATTCAGTAATTATTCCAACATGTGATGGACAATCAGAAAAAGCAAAGCGATTCAATATTTTGATGCTTTGATAACAAAGATAATTTTAAATTACTCGGCAATAAACTGGTTAGTAATGCAATAGAGGAAAATGAATTCAGTAATTATTCCAACATGTGATGGACAATCAGAAAAAGCAAAGCGATTCAATATTTTGATGCTTTGATAACAAAGAAAATTTTAAATTACTCGGCAATAAACTGGTTAGTAATGCAATAGAGGCAAATGAATTCAGTAATTATTCCAACATAAGATGGACAATCAGAAAAAGCAAAAAGCAAACGATTCAATATTTTGATGCTTTGATAACAGATAATTTTAAAATATTTGGCAATAAGCTAGTAAGTATTGCAATAGAGGAAAATGAATTCAGTAATTATTCCAACATGTGATGGACAATCAGAAAAAGCAAAGCTATTCAATATTTTGATGCTTTGATAACAGAGAATTTTAAATTAATCGGCTAAAATTGGTAAGTAATGTAATATAGGAAAATTAATTCAGTAATTATTCCAACATGTGATGGACAATCAGAAAAAACAAATCGATTCAATATGTTGATGCTTTGATAACAGAAAATTTTAAATTACTAGGCTAAAATTGGTAAGTAATTTAATAGAGGAAAATTAATTCAGTAATTATTTCAACATGTGATGGACAATCAGAAAAAGCAAAGCGATTCAATATGTTGATGCTTTGATAACAGAAAAATTTTAAATTACTCGGGAATAAACTGGTAAGTATTGCAATAGAGGCAAATGAATTCAGTAATTATTCCAACATGTGATGGACAATCAGAAAAAGCAAAGCGATTCAATATTTTGATGCTTTGATAACAGAAAATTTTAAAATACTTGGCAATAAACTGGTAAGTATTGCAATAGAGGAAAATGAATTCAGTAATTATTCCAACATGTGATGGACAATCAGAAAAAGCAAAGCGATTCAATATTTTGATGCTTTGATAACAGAAAATTTTAAATTACTCGGCAATAAATTGGTAAGTATAGCAATAGAGAAAAATGAATTCAGTAATTATTCCAACATGTGATGGACAATCAGAAAAAAGCAAAGCGATTCAATATTTTGATGCTTTGATAACAACAGAAAATTTTAAATTACTCGGCAATAAACTGGTTAGTAATGCAATAGAGGCAAATGAATTCAGTAATTATTCCAACATAAGATGGACAATCAGAAAAAGCAAAGCAATTCAATATAATTCATATTTTGATGCTTTGATAACAGATAATTTTAAAATATTTGGCAATAAGCTAGTAAGTATTGCAATAGAGGAAAATGAATTCAGTAATTATTCCAACATGTGATGGACAATCAGAAAAAACAAAGCGATTCAATATTTTGATGCTTTGATAACAGAAAATTTTAAATTACTTGGCTAAAAACTGGTAAGTAATTGCAATAGAGGAAAAATGAATTCAGTAATTATTTCCAACATGTGATGGACAATCAGAAAAAGCAAAGCGATTCAATATTTTGATGCTTTGATAACAGATAATTTAAAAATACTTGGCAATAAACTAGTAAGTATTGCAATAGAGAAAAATGAATTCAGTAATTATTCCAACATGTGATGAACAATCAGAAAAAGCAAAGCGATTCAATATTTTGATGCTTTGATAACAGATAATTTTAAAATACTTGGCAATAAACTGTAAGTATTGCAATAGAAAATAATTCAGTAATTATTCCAACATGTGATGGACAATCAGAAAAAGCAAAGCGATTCACTATTTTTGATGCTTTGATAACAGATAATTTTAAAATATTTGGCAATAAGCTAGTAAGTATTGCAATAGAGGAAAATGAATTTAGTAATTATTCCAACATGTGATGGAGAATCAGAAAAAGCAAAGCGATTCAATATTTTGATGCTTTGATAACAACAGAAAATTTTAAATTACTCGGCAATAAACTGGTTAGTAATGCAATAGAGGAAAATGAATTCAGTAATTATTCCAACATGTGATGGACAATCAGAAAAAGCAAAGCGATTCAATATTTTGATGCTTTGATAACAGATAATTTTAAAATTACTTGGCAATAAACTAGTAAGTATTGCAATAGAGAAAAATGAATTCAGTAATTATTCCAACATGTGATGGACAATCAGAAAAAGCAAAGCGATTCACTATTTTGATGCTTTGATAACAGATAATTTTAAAATATTTGGCAATAAGCTAGTATGTATTGCAATAGAGGAAAATAAACTGGTTAGTAATGCAATAGAGGCAAATGAATTCAGTAATTATTCCAACATGTGATGGACAATCAGAAAAAGCAAAGCAATTCAATATTTTGATGCTTTGATAACATATAATTTTAAAATACTTGGCAATAAACTAGTAAGTATTGCAATAGAGAAAAATGAATTCAGTAATTATTCCAACATGTGATGGACAATCAGAAAAAGCAAAGCGATTCAATATTTTGATGCTTTGATAACAAGATAATTTTAAAATACTTGGCAATAAACTAGTAAGTATTGCAATAGAGGAAAATGAATTCAGTAATTATTCCAACATGTGATGGAGAATCGGAAAAAGCAAAGCGATTCAATATTTTGATGCTTTGATAACAACAGAAAATTTTAAATTACTCGGCAATAAACTGGTTATTTTAAAATATTTGGCAATAAGCTAGTAAGTATTGCAATAGAGGAAAATTAATTCAGTAATTATTCCAACATGTGATGGAGAATCAGAAAAAGCAAAGCGATTCACTATTTTGATGCTTTGATAACAGATAATTTTAAAATATTTGGCAATAAGCTAGTAAGTATTGCAATAGAGGAAAATGAATTCAGTAATTATTCCAACATGTGATGGAGAATCAGAAAAAGCAAAGCGATTCAATATTTTGATGCTTTGATAACAACAGAAAATTTTAAATTACTCGGCAATAAACTGGTTAGTAATGCAATAGAGGAAAATGAATTCAGTAATTATTGCAACATGTGATGGACAATCAGAAAAAGCAAAGCGATTCAATATTTTGATGCTTTGATAACAGAAAATTTTAAATTACTCGGCAATAAATTGGTAAGTATAGCAATAGAGAAAAATGAATTCAGTAATTATTCCAACATGTGATGGACAATCACAAAAAGCAAAGCGATTCACTATTTTGACGCTTTGATAACAGATAATTTTAAAATACTTGGCAATAAACTAGTAAGTATTGCAATAGAGAAAAATGAATTCAGTAATTATTCCAACATGTGATAGACAATCAGAAAAAGCAAAACTATTCAATATTTTGATGCTTTGATAACAGATAATTTTAAAATATTTGGCAATAAGCTAGTAAGTATTGCAATAGAGGAAAATGAATTCAGTAATTATTCCAACATGTGATGGACAATCAGAAAAAGCAAAGCAATTCAATATTTTGATGCTTTAATAACATATAATTTTAAAATACTTGGCAATAAACTAGTAAGTATTGCAATAGAGGAAAATGAATTCAGTAATTATTCCAACATGTGATGGACAATCAGAAAAAGCAAAGCAATTCAATATTTTGATGCTTTAATAACATATAATTTTAAAATACTTGGCAATAAACTAGTAAGTATTGCAATAGAGAAAAATGAATTCAGTAATTATTCCAACATGTTATGGACAATCAGAAAAAGCAAAGCGATTCAATATTTTGATGCATTGATAACAGATAATTTTAAAATATTTGGCAATAAGCTAGTAAGTATTGCAATAGAGGAAAATGAATTCAGTAATTATTCCAACATGTGATAGACAATCAGAAAAAGCAAAGCTATTCAATATTTTGATGCTTTGATAACAGAGAATTTTAAATTATTCGGCTAAAATTGGTAAGTAATGTAATATAGGAAAATTAATTCAGTAATTATTCCAACATGTGATGGACAATCAGAAAAAACAAAGCGATTCAATATGTTGATGCTTTGATAACAGAAAATTTTAAATTACTAGGCTAAAATTGGTAAGTAATTTAATAGAGGAAAATTAATTTAGTAATTATTTCAACATGTGATGGACAATCAGAAAAAGCAAAGCGATTCAATATGTTGATGCTTTGATAACAGATAATTTTAAAATACTTGGCAATAAACTAGTAAGTATTGCAATAGAGGAAAATGAATTTAGTAATTATTCCAACATGTGATGGACAATCAGAAAAAGCAAAGCTATTCAATATTTTGATGCTTTGATAACAGAGAAATTTTAAATTACTCGGATAAAATTGGTAAGTAATGCAATATAGGGAAAATTAATTCAGTAATTATTCCAACATGTGATGGACAATCAGAAAAAGCAAAAGCGATTCAATATGTTGATGCTTTGATAACAGAAAATTTTAAATTACTTGGCAATAAACTGGTAAGTAATTTAATAGAGGAAAATGAATTCAGTAATTATTCCAACATGTGATGAACAATCAGAAAAAGCAAAGCGATTCACTATTTTGATGCTTTGATAACAGATAATTTTAAAATATTTGGCAATAAGCTAGTAAGTATTGCAATAGAGGAAAATGAATTCAGTAATTATTCCAACATGTGATGGAGAATCAGAAAAAGCAAAGCGATTCAATATGTTGATGCTTTGATAACAACAGAAAATTTTAAATTACTCGGCAATAAATTGGTAAGTATTGCAATAGAGGAAAATGAATTCAGTAATTATTTCAACATGTGATGGACAATCAGAAAAAGCAAAGCAATTCAATATTTTGATGCTTTGATAACAGAAAAATTTTAAATTACTTGGGAATAAACTGGTAAGTATTGCAATAGAACAAAATGAATTCAATAATTATTCCAACATGTGATGGACAATCAGAAAAAGCAAAGCTATTCAATATTTTGATGCTTTGATAACAGATAATTTTAAAATATTTGGCAATAAGCTAGTAAGTATTGCAATAGAGGAAAATGAATTCAGTAATTATTCCAACATGTGATGGACAATCAGAAAAAGCAAAGCGATTCACTATTTTGATGCTTTGATAACAGATAATTTTAAAATACTTGGCAATAAACTAGTAAGTATTGCAATAGAGGAAAAATGAATTCAGTAATTATTCCAACATGTGATGGACAATCAGAAAAAGCAAAACTATTCAATATTTTGATGCTTTGATAACAGATAATTTTAAAATATTTGGCAATAAGCTAGTAAGTATTGCAATAGAGGAAAATGAATTCAGTAATTATTCCAACATGTGATGGACAATCAGAAAAAGCAAAGCAATTCAATATTTTGATGCTTTGATAACATATAATTTTAAAATACTTGGCAATAAACTAGTAAGTATTGCAATAGAGAAAAATGAATTCAGTAATTATTCCAACATGTGATGGACAATCAGAAAAAGCAAAGCGATTCAATATTTTGATGCTTTGATAACAGATAATTTTAAAATATTTGGCAATAAGCTAGTAAGTATTGCAATAGAGGAAAATGAATTCAGTAATTATTCCAACATGTGATGGACAATCAGAAAAAGCAAAGCAATTCAATATTTTGATGCTTTGATAACATATAATTTTAAAATACTTGGCAATAAACTAGTAAGTATTGCAATAGAGAAAAATGAATTCAGTAATTATTCCAACATGTGATGGACAATCAGAAAAAGCAAAGCGATTCAATATTTTGATGCATTGATAACAAGATAATTTTAAAATATTTGGCAATAAGCTAGTAAGTATTGCAATAGAGGAAAATGAATTCAGTAATTATTCCAACATGTGATGGACAATCAGAAAAAGCAAAGCTATTCAATATTTTGATGCTTTGATAACAAATAATTTTAAAATACTTGGCAATAAACTAGTAAGTATTGCAATAGAGGAAAATGAATTCAGTAATTATTCCAACATGTGATGGACAATCAGAAAAAGCAAAGCTATTCAATATTTTGATGCTTTGATAACAGAGAATTTTAAATTATTCGGCTAAAATTGGTAAGTAATGTAATATAGGAAAATTAATTCAGTAATTATTCCAACATGTGATGGAGAATCAGAAAAAACAAAGCGATTCAATATGTTGATGCTTTGATAACAGAAAATTTTAAATTACTAGGCTAAAATTGGTAAGTAATTTAATAGAGGAAAATTAATTTAGTAATTATTTCAACATGTGATGGACAATCAGAAAAAGCAAAGCGATTCAATATGTTGATGCTTTGATAACAGATAATTTTAAAATACTTGGCAATAAACTAGTAAGTATTGCAATAGAGGAAAATGAATTTAGTAATTATTCCAACATGTGATGGACAATCAGAAAAAGCAAAGCTATTCAATATTTTGATGCTTTGATAACAGAGAATTTTAAATTACTCGGCTAAAATTGGTAAGTAATGTAATATAGGAAAATTAATTCAGTAATTATTCCAACATGTGATGGACAATCAGAAAAAGCAAAGCGATTCAATATGTTGATGCTTTGATAACAGAAAATTTTAAATTACTTGGCTAAAATTGGTAAGTAATTTAATAGAGGAAAATTGTTTTTTTTTTTTTTTTTTTTAATTTTTTATAAAAATTTTTTTACTTTTTTTATTTTATTTATTTTATTTTTAATTTATTTATTTTAATAAATAATTTTTAATTTTAAAACAACAAAAGAAATTTTTTTTTTTTTTTTTTTTATTAAAATATATTTAATTATTTTCGTTAGAGAAAAAAATTGTTTTCCATATCTTAAGGTTTTGGGCTGGTTTTTTTTTTTTTTTTTAATTTTTTTTTTTTTTTTTTTTTTTATTATTTATTAATTTTTATGTTTTTTGTTAATTTTTATATATTTTATATTATGTGGTGTTTTTTAAAAAAATAAATTTTGAGGAAAGAAATTTATTACTTTTGGCGCGTGCAAATGCGGAGTGTGTTGGTACACCAGGAGCTATGGAGTGTAGCATCAGGTGAAGTGCTACCAACGGATGCCCCGGAGAATGTGAATCGGCAGGCCAAAGATGAGAAGGCGCTGGCAGTGATCACATTGAGTGTGAAGGCTTCACAATTGGGCTATTTGAAGGATTGCAAGACGTCGTCCGAGGCATGGAATCGGTTGAAAGATGTCCATCAGCCAACTGGAGCAACACGTAAGGTTCAGCTCTACAAGAAATTGCTTTTCAAGCGCATGGAGCAAGGGCAAAGCATTTCGAATTACATAAATGAATTCGTGGGAATTCTGGATGCCCTTGGGACAGTAGGAATTGAGCTATGCGACGAATTGCGCAGTATTATTTTGCTGTCGAGTCTTCCAGAAAGTTTCGAAAATTTCGTTGTCGCCATAGAGACGCGCGACAGTCTGCCGGCCTTCAACGCTCTATGCATCAAAGTGAAGGAGGAGAGCGAGCGGAGGGAGAACGCAGAAGAAAAGAACGAATGCGAAAAAGCATATAGTGCAACTTACAAGCCAGCCGCGCAGAGAGCGCAAAAGCAGAGAAACAAAAATGTGGTATGTTTCAAGTGTGGCGAGCGCGGGCATATGAAGGCTGAGTGTAAGAAAGAGAGCGCAAGTGAGAAAAAGGCAGGAAGAAGAGAGAACAAGCAGTGCAGTTTATTTAATGCGGTGAGCGCAGATCATTTGAAAAAGAGTATGTGGTGTTTGGATAGTGGCGCGACAAGCCACATGTGTTGTGATAAAAGGTTATTCACAAAGTTTGAAAAACACACAGAAATGATCAGTCTGGCTGACTCTGGTTTGCTGAGAGCAGAGGGAAGAGGAGAAATAAAGCTAGAGACGGAATTATGCACGTTGCTGTTAAAAGATGTTCTCTATGTGCCGAAAATGAACGGAAACTTTTTCTCAGTGAGCAGCGCTGTGAAATATGATTGCTTTATTACGTTTGGGCAAACGTATGCAAAAGTAATGCAAAAGGGTGATTGCATTGTGAAAGCAAATAAAGTCGGCGACTTGTACATGTTTCAAGGAAAGCAAAATGGCTGTAATTCTGCGGTCAAGGCAGATGGTGTGCTATGGCATAAACGGTATGGCCATTTGAATGTAAATAGCTTGAAAGACCTGATCAAGAAAGGAATGGTGCGCGGTATTGAAAATATGGTTTTCAATGATAACATGAATTGTAAAACTTGCATGCTATGCAAAATTCATGTGCAGCCATTTCCTGATGCAACTGCCAATAGAGCACAAGGCATATTGGAGTTGGTTCATGCAGATGTGTGCGGGCCTTTTAGCACACAGTCTCTGGCTGGATCGAGGTACTTCTTAACCTTTATTGATGACAAGTCAAGGCGTATCTTCGTATATTTCCTTCGGAGGACGGATGAAGTCTTCAAGAAGTTCATCGAGTTCAAAACGTTGGTTGAACGGCAAACAGGCAAGCGTCTCAAATGTATCCGGAGCGACAAGGGAGGTGAATTCGTCAATAAGCCGTTTGATGAATACCTGAAGAGTCAAGGGATCGAGAGGCAGCTGGCAGTAGCATACACTCCACAGCAAAATGGCGTAGCTGAGAGAGCAAACCGCACTCTGGTGGAGATGTCAAGATGTATGTTGACGCAGTCAGGATTGGGTGAATCGTTGTGGGCTGAAGCAGTCAACACAGCCGTATATATACGAAATCGATCGCCAACCAGTGCTTTAGGCAGTATGACGCCTATGGAAGCGTGGACTGGTAAGAAACCTTTTGTCGGTCATCTAAAAACGTTTGGTTCAATTGCAGTGGCTTTGGACAAGGGTCCAAGAAAGAGCAAACTGCAACCAAAAGGCAAGGAATACCGGATGATTGGGTATTCGGTAGCAAGCAAGGGCTATCGTTTGTACGACCCAATAACTCACCAGGTGGTTGAGAGGCGAGATGTTCTTTTCGACGAGACTCAAGATGACGACGATTCATTTGTATGTGTGTTGCCAATTTCGAATGCTACCATTCAGCCTGGTAGCGGGAATGATGACTCTGGCAGCAGTGGACGCAGCAGCGATCGGGACAGCAGCCATGGGCGTAGCAGCGATCGAGAGAGCAGCGTTGGACACAGCAGCGATCGGGAGAGCAGCGTTGGACGCAGCAGCGATCGAGACAGCAGCCATGGGCGTAGCTGTGACAAAGATAAAGTCAGCGTGGACGAATCTGCGAATGTTCCTCGCATTGGTCCTGGCAGACCAAGGCTGATTCGAACCGGCAAGCCAGGCCGACCTCGAAAGCAGCACAACGTACTTGGGGCTCTAGTTGCCAGCGACGTAAAGGTTCCATCATCCTATGAGGAGGCGATGAAGAGTGCTCATGCATCAGAGTGGTGCGATGCGATGAAACGGGAATATGACGCACTGATGGCCAACCGGACATGGCAGTTGGCAGAGTTGCCGAAAGGGCAGCGAGCTGTTGGCTGTAAATGGGTATACAGCCTGAAGCGTGACAAAGATGGTCAAGTAGAACGATTTAAGGCACGATTGGTGGCAAAAGGTTGCTCCCAGCAGTATGGCATAAACTATGCAGAAACTTTTTCTCCAGTATGCAGACTAGAGAGCGTGCGATTCATCTTTGCACTGGCAGCGAAATTAAGATTGTATGTACACCAAATGGATGTATGCACGGCATACCTCAACAGTGACCTGAGCGATACAGTGTACATGAAGCAACCACAAGGGTACATTGATCGGGCTCAACCAGATAAGGCTTTGTTAGAGCGTTAAAATGAAAAACACTCCACATTTGCCGAATTCAAGATCTTAACTGAACTCTTTATTGCTTAAAATCCTAGTTCTTATATACCTAACAGAGACTCTTAAAACTACTTCCAGTCACTGGAAGGGTGCATTTTCTCACACAAACAAGTGCCCAGATGTTTACTTAAGTGTCCCTTTTTTTGAATCTTTGGGCCCAGGCTCACGTTACATTTACATATATTAGACGCTGCATTGGTCGCTGCAACTAAGGGATGACATATTTATTACTTTGTGTCGGATAACGCGCAGGTTATTCGAGTACTGTCTCTATTTTTATTATTATGTATGTTCATGTTTGAACATTCTGCCAGGGGCCCAAAAATGTTGTGGTTGTAAAAATTTTTATTTTTTTGTTCGATGACTCGCAGGTCATCCAGTATTCGCATGTTTTCAAACATTCTGCCAGAGGGGCCAAAAAATATATTTGCTTTTTTTTTTTCATTTTAATATTAGTTTGATAACGCGCAGGTTATCGAATAAATTTTTTTGTCGGATAACGCGCAGGTTATCGAGTATTTTCTCTGTATATTTTTTATATTTCAAATTATATGGGACCAGGAAATGTTATAGCTTTTAATCGCCTCTTTACATTACATTTTCTTATTGTATATATGATTAATATTAATGCAATCAAAATACTTATTAACATAGAAGCATGACCTGATATGTGATGAAAATGGAGCCCTTTTAATTCTATATGGCTCTCCTTCATTTGCTGTATTGCTATTTGTAAATGCTCAATTTCTTTCGTATGATTTATTCTTGATAGTGCTAATGGGTTCCAAACTATTTTTGGAACGTCAACAATCTTTCCTACGTATGAGGGTGCGATTTTCTCGTATTTTTCAGTGTGAATATCATTATTATGAGCTATTATGGTCTTATCTCCTGATCGAGCTGTGCAATCTGATTTCATTTTCAACACACCCTGTTCTGGTAATTCTATTAGTTCTTGCTGTGCTCCCTTGCATCGTACGCTTAGCTTTTCATTAATCGGTACTTTAAATAACCACCTACTTTTACCTTCCAATTCAACCCAGTATGTTTTTGAATGAACTAATGTTTGATAGATACAGTTCGCCGGTCGGTTTGGCTTGAATGGTGATATTTCGCAGCTGTTATCGTTGGCATTATCCCAGGGCCAGTTACCTTCACATATGAGCTTGTTTGGTTGCCATTTTTTGCATTTATTTAATGTGGCTTCGGCCATTAAGTGGTAAGAATCAATTTCGAAGTTATACACTAAATATTCTGTTCTTTGGTGTACCATTATCATTTGGTCGTCATTGTAGACTGGTATTGGGATAACCTTATATAAATGAGATGGGTATCTGCTGAATAGCGGAATCTTGGCGTTAACTATTATTTTGTTGTCTATAAAGGTTCCTTTCGTTGTAAGTAATTGATATATTTCTTTTAGTTCTGTACCTGTCCTTTTCCCTGGTAAGACTAAATTCTCGGACAAACTTTCTTTTATCTTGGCTATTTCTTCCCCAAATTGGTAAGGCTTCAATATAACCGGGCTTAATCTGCTATGATTTATATCAATTAGCATATTTATTACCCCTGTTTGAATCTTGTCACATTCTTCAATTAAGGCATTTAATTGATTTGTTATCATAAAGAAATTAATTGCTTCCTTATACACATAATACGATTCTTTTAGCAATTCTGTCATATTGTCTATACGTATATTCATGTCATTGAAATGAATATTGATTTCCTCAGTGGTTCTTTTGAGTATATTTGCTGTGGAATCTATTATTGATGTCTGTTTCTCACTCAATTTTTTTATGTTATGTTGGTTGTCTAATAAACTGACCATGTTTTCTTCCATTTGTTCTCGATCGTCTGCATCCATTATCCCAAATAGCAAGTGATATAATGAGCCCATGAATTCGAAAGGTGCACGTTTGGTTCTTGGTTTATTTTGTAGTATAAATAGTTTGTTATTATCTTCTAATTCTGCTATTCGTCTTTTTGTATTATTTAGTATTATATTACATTGGTCCTCGAAACTCTGTAGTTTCGTACACACTGCTCTCATTTTCCCTTCTAATTCACTCCCTTTCTTTAACATGTCAAAATATGAATCTAGGTTATAGTAAATAATTAGATCCCATGATGAGGTTACTATTTCTACTTCACCCATTGGATCTAAATAGATTGCTGAGTTGTTACCTAATTTTGAAATTGTTATCTTATCGCTTTTCGTTACTTCTGCACTTGATACCTGACAGAAGAGAGCTAAGACTAGCATTGCCATTAGTACTTTTAGTCTTGATCCTCCTTTCCCTCTGCTAGATTGTCTTGTGCTTCTTAGGTCTGAGTCTTCATTTTTTTAATTCACCTAGCTGACATACTTTATTGATTGGTCGTGTAACTAACCCTTCTTGAGATTTAACTTTTACGACTCTAACTTTATTGTCTTGGCCTTTGTGAACTTCTTTTATTATCCCTAGTGGCCATCTAGCAGGGTGACAATTTTCATCCTTTATTAATACTATTTGCCCTTCTTCTAAATTTGGCATCTCTTTTTTCCATTTATTTCTTTGCTGAAGGGTATATAAATAGTCATTTTTCCACTTATTCCAAAAATCTCTCCTCATTTTTTGGATCAGTTTCCATCTATCTAGGTTTCCTATTTTTTCTTCTCCTGTTGACTCCACTTCACTTACTGTGGGTCTACCTATTAAAAAATGTCCTGGAGTTAGTACTTCGATATTATCGATATCATCCCCTGTAGTGTATAGAGGTCTGGAGTTTAAGACTGCTTCAATTTGACATAATAGTGTCGTCATTTCTTCAAAGGTTAAATTGCTATCTCCTATTACTCTTTTTAAATGATATTTTACTGATTTTACTCCCGCTTCCCAGATTCCTCCAAAGTGAGGGCTTGCCGCCGGGATAAAATGCCACTTTATTTGTTCTTTTTCTAACGTTGAAGAAATTTTTGTATTTTCTTGAATTGTTTTCTTAAATTCTTTTTCTAGTTTTTTAGCTGCTCCTACAAAATTTGTACCGTTATCAGAATATATGTTTAAGCATTTTCCTCTCCTTGCAATAAATCTTCTCATTGCCGCTAAAAATGCATCTGACGTTAAGTCACTAACTGCTTCTAAGTGTATAGCTTTTGTTGCCATGCACACAAATAATGCTATGTACCCTTTATACATTTTTTGCCCACGATACTTAGAACATTTCATATAATAAGGCCCTGCATAGTCTATTCCCGTATTCAAGAATGGGTATGACATTGTAATTCTATTCATAGGGAGATTTGCCATTATTTGTTGTGTGGGTGTATGATTATATCTAGTGCATGTAATACAATTACGTAAGTATTTCTTTAGACAGTTTCTGAGTCCAATTATCCAATATTTTCTTTGAATATAGTTTCTCATTACATTAATACCTCCGTGCAGAGTGATAGTGTGCGCATCTTTAATTATTAAGTTAACTAAATGGCATTTGTCAAGAATAATTGGATGCTTTACGTCAAATCCAATACTAGCTTTCTCTAATCTTCCTCCTACTCGAAGTATTCCCTTTTCATCTAAAAATGGATTCAAACTAATTATTTTACTCTTATTTTGTAAATATTTTTTTCCCAACAGCTTTCCTATTTCTGTTCTAAACTGACATGCTTGTTGTTGTTTAATAATTAATATTCTAGCGTTATTTAATTCTTCTACTGTTATATATTTTTGTGGCTTTTGTATCGTTTTTTGGTTATGATTTTAATAAATCTAATAATAAATGCTACTACTTTTTGTAATTTTTGCATACAAGAATATCGTTTGATTAATTCACCTATTATATTCTTTTCTGAGTTTTCTATCATAGTGTTCACACTTATTTTTTCTTCATCTACATTTTCTTCTTCTTTTGGCCAATGGTTCTTTGATTTGGCTAACCACTTTGGCCCATTCCACCAAATTTCGCATTCTACTAATTTATAAGTATTGATTCCTCTGGATGCTATATCTGCTGGATTGTCTTCTGATTTTACATGATTCCATTTAATTTCTGACATTTTCCTAATCTCATCCGTTCTTTTTCTAATGAATTTATTTTTATTCAATCCGTTTTGGATCCAAGCTAATGTGATAGTGGAATCACTCCACGCAAAGATTTCAACATTAATTTTAATCGATTCTGTTATTTTAGAAATGAGTTTTGTCAAAAGATGGGCAGCGCATAGTTCCAATTTGGGAATAGTTTTACGATTTTTCTTGGGATTAACTTTACATTTACTAGCTAATATCATTACCGAATTACCTACTTTGGCATATACTACTGCTGCATAGGCTTTTTCAGAAGCATCAGCAAACCCATGAAACTGTACTTCAATATCTTTTTGTATTTTGACCCACCTAGTTATTCTTAGGTTTTGTAGATGTTTCAAATTATCTTGATACTCTTTCCATTCTTTGATTTCTTCTTTGGATAGTTCTTCATCCCATTTTTTATCAGTTAGCCATAGCTTTTGCATAAACAGTTTCCCTATTATGGTCACTGGAGCTAACCACCCTAAGGGATCATATATTTTAGCAAGTGTTGATAAGACTGTTCTTTTATTTATTGTTTTAATATTGATGTCAGTGAAACTAAATTTGAATTCATCTTTGAGGGGTTCCCACTGTAGACCTAATGTTTTTATTGACTCATTCTCTTCAATGCTTAACACCTTATTTTCTTCATTTCTGTCTATTTCTTCAATTATTTCTGATTTATTTGAAATCCACTTTCTCAGATTAAATCCTACTTTTGCTAGTTCACTGGAAACACATTCAACAATTTCTTTACAGTTTTGTATGGACTCAGCGCCTGTCATAAGATCGTCCATATAAAAATCTGTTTTAATTATTTCTTTAATTGTTGCGTTATTGCAATTATTGGCTATGTCTAAAAGAACTCTAGTGGCTAAGTAAGGAGCTGATGCAGTACCATAAGTGACTGTGGTAAGCTTAAAGTTCTTTAGTTTTTTTACTTGGAGAATCTCTCCAGACAATATATTGAAATTCTTGGTCATGTTTTGCTATTTTTATTTGCCTATACATTTTTTCTATATCTGCTGATACTACATATTCCCAGCGTCGCCATTTTAATATAATGTCAAATATATCTTTTTGAACTCTTGGTCCCGTCCACATAATGTCATTTAGACTTTTCTTATTTGTTGTTTTTGCAGATGCGTCAAAAACTACCCTTAGCTTCGTTGTCAGACTACTATCTCTTAACACTGCCTGATGTGGTAAATAATATTTTCCTTCTTTATTTGTAGATATCATATGTCCTAACTGCAAGTATTCGTTCATGAAATTTGTGTAGTCTGTTCTTAATTTTTCATTTTTTTGCAGCTTTTTCTCTAAGCTAAGAAATCGAGCTATAGCTTGTGGCTTTGATTCTCCTAATTCATTTTCTTCTTTGAACGGAATTGTTACAACATATCTACCCCTTGAATCAATTTTTGTTGTATTCTGAAAATTTTTCTCACAAAATTCTATCTCTTTGACATCTTCTTCTTCTTCGTTTTCTAATTCCCAGAACCGATCTAGGTCTTCTATTGCAATACTTGTCGCTACTATCGTTGTTTTACCTTTTGATTTTGTACAACCTGATACAATCCAACCAAATTCAGTCTTTTGCCCAAGTAATCCATCTATCTTTACTATCCCATCTTTTAGTACGTGTGGATATAAGTCTGCACCTATTATTATGTCTACACGACCTGGTTTATAAAATTGTGGATCAGCTAAAGTGAAATTGTGCCATTGAGCCATGTCTATATTTGCTTTACTAACTGGGAGAGCTTTCATTAACTTTGATAATATGATGGCCTCAACCCTAAACTGTTCTTTATTTGGTTCTCTAGGTTTTATTATTAGCTTAACTTTGTGTTTCGACCTACAAGTATTTTCTGATGAGACACCACTTATTTCTGTCTCATTTCTGATTCTGGGTAAATTTAGCAACTGTGCGGCCTCCTCAGATATAATTGTTTTTTGAGATCCACTATCTATTAAGGCTCTTAAGTTAATATAATTCCCCTTTATTGCTTTAACTTTAATTATCGCTGTGGCTAATAAGGCCTCTTCATTTGTTACTACTGTATTAACTTTTTCTGTATTTATATGTAACATTGTATGATGAGGCTTCTTACAAAAGTAACAATTCATGCTACTTGTACACCTATTAGTATTCGTGTGTCTTAAACACCTCAAACATAACTGTATCTTTCTTGCAGCATCCAATCTTTCTCTTGGGACCATTGCCTTAAATTTCGTGCATTGCGTGGTACTATGACCTACTACTTTGCATATAGGACAATTGTAACCAGAGTGAATTTTCTTTTTCCTCCTTATTTGAAGTGGATAATGAACAATGTCGCTGATCTAAGTAGTCCATTACGTCAGTCAGTAATTGTATTTCTTTTGTCTTTTTTATTTGGCTTTCGTATAATTGAAGTGCCTCTTTACTAAATTTTCTTAGTATTATGTGTGCAAAGATTTTATCAACTTCTTCTGAAAGTTGAGCCTTACTTTTAATTATATGTATTGACTCATTAATTGTATCAATAAAATAATTGATACTTTTGGATGAGTCAATATTTAAATTTGGAAGGTCCATTATTCGGTTCAATTGTTCCGAAAAATTTTCCTTTTATTTTCATATCGCTTGGTAAGTAATTCCCAAGCGGTAGAATAATTATCTGCGGACCCCGTTAATAAATGAGCAACCATGCTCTTTGCTTCTCCTCGTAATGAGGATTTTAAGTAACTGAATTTGATAGAAGGAGTTAAATCTTCTCTTCTATCAATAAGGTCGCAAAATAATTCAGCGAATAAATCCCAATCTTTGACATCTCCAAAAAATATTGGGACTTGAATTTTTGGTAGACCCGGAAGGTTATCCATTTTTTCGTGGATTATGGGTTGAATTGGGGTGCCTTTTTTGGCTTCTAACGCACTGATTGCATTTTGCACATCAAAATCTAATTCATTAACCTCTTCGTCAAACATTTTGTTTGACACATATTTATTTCTTAGCTCCTGAACTAGCTTTGAAACTTTATTCCATAAATATTTAATTTTATTCTTTCGAATCTCGAAGATTCCTACATTTCCTTTTGCAATGTCCTCATATACTTCTACTAAATATAGTTTTAACTGTTCGACTTTGCTTTCAAACTCTACTTCTTCTTCAGAGCTTTTGTGAACTGTGACTGCTCTAACATGCTTCACATCTTTATCTTCTTCTTTCTCAGCCCTCATAATTTCTAATTTCAAATCTTGTATGCTTTTCATCGCTTTATCAAATTCCTTATTGTTAAAGTATGCATGGTCTATTACCCCTACTTTTAACAATAAGGTATGATTATTTTCTAATTCTTCTTTTATTTTTCTAACTCTCCTAAAATTTCGCTCGGTGGCCTAATTTCTTCAGATGAGTCTAGTTTTTTCAATCTGGACACTAAGTCCGATTGCATTTTCAAAGCTTTATCACTTTTTCTGACAGCATTCTTTTTATTTTTATTTATATTTATTAAAAAAAAAATTAAACTACGACTTATCTTTATTTTATCCGCGCTGTCCTCCTGTTGATCCAGTCTTCTCTGAAGGGGGCGCCTGATGATCTTGGTGATATTCCTCTTCCCGTTGGCCACTGACGGTTCTGATGAGTCGCTTTCTTTCGTCGAATTTCGCTGTAGTTTTACTCTGTCTCTCTTTTTGGATGGAGAACAGAAACCTTTTGGTAGTATTCTGCCTCTCCGCACTTTGCGCGAGAGAACAGAATTACTTCGATTTTTATTTTTTTGAACCGAATTTTTCGGTTTTTATTTATTATTTTTTTTTAATTTTTTCTGTCTCCGCACTTCACGCGAGAGAACAGAATCACTTCAATTTTTGTTTTTGTTTTTTGTTTTTCTCTCTCCGCACTTCACGAGAGAACCGAACTTTTCGGATTTTTAAATTTTTTTTTTTTATTTGGTCTAGTCCCTTTTTGGGAATGCAGACCCACCAGCACTACAAATTTTTCTTTTTTTAAATTTGAGCACCACTTTTAGTTTATATATGTATATACTCTGTCTCTTACCACTGGCGGGGGAAAACAGAGTAATATACTATATTTTGTCTTAAGCTGAGTTTTAAAACTATCAGCATTAAGACGCTGGTTCCTTTCTCTGTGTCTCTTACCACGGGTGGGGAAAACACAGAGAACGCCGAAGGACCAAAATGTTAGAGCGTTAAAATGAAAAACACTCCACATTTGCCGAATTCAAGATCTTAACTGAACTCTTTATTGCTTAAAATCCTAGTTCTTATATACCTAACAGAGACTCTTAAAACTACTTCCAGTCACTGGAAGGGTGCATTTTCTCACACAAACAAGTGCCCAGATGTTTACTTAAGTGTCCCTTTTTTTTGAATCTTTGGGCCCAGGCTCACGTTACATTTACATATATTAGACGCTGCATTGGTCGCTGCAACTAAGGGATGACATATTTATTACTTTGTGTCGGATAACGCGCAGGTTATTCGAGTACTGTCTCTATTTTTATTATTATGTATGTTCATGTTTGAACAGGCTTTGTTGCTGAAGAAGGCGATATATGGATTGAAACAATTAGGAAGGGAGTGGAACACAAAACTAAATGATGTCCTGATTGGTTTGGGTTTCGTGGCCTGCGAAAACGAGCCCTGTCTCTACCAACATATAGGGAAGGATAATTTGTGTTTAATCCTGGTATATGTTGATGAGATACTGATAGCATGTAAATCCAAAGAGGACCTGGTTAGCATCAAATCGGCGATTTCGAATTCGTTTGAATGTGTCGACAAAGGCGTGCCTGAACTGTTCTTAGGCATGGAGGTGATGCGTGAAGATGAGCTTGGGCCTATCACCATAGGCCATTCGCAATACATCAAGGGATTATTGCAAACTCGTGGTCCAGCAAAAGCATATTGATATTGGATATCATTTTTGTACGTCAAGTAGTTGACGAGGGTCAAATTAACTTAAAGTATGCTTGTACAACAGATATGATTGCGGATATCATGACAAAGAAGAAGAACAAGCATGTTAAATTTACTGAAATGTTAAGTTTGAAATGAATTATGTTAAATGTTAAGTTAATTTGAAATGGATTATGTAAACTGAATTTGTAATCATGATCGCATTGAGGAAGGGTGTTAATGAATATCATCTGTTACAATGCGACACGATATATCGATAAACGTGTGTACCATATCTAGCTGATAGGTACCACCTCTAAGTAAGTTAGTCACAAATAAACCTTTGCTACGAAAGCACACAAGCGCGGCATTTTATTTCTATATTTCAAAGCAGATAACTTCCAGCAACTCGGATAGAGAAGAGTCTCCATCGCAACAAAAATGAATTCAGTAATTATTCCAACATGTGATGAACAATCAGAAAAAGCAAAGCGATTCACTATTTTGATGCTTTGATAACAGATAATTTTAAAATATTTGGCAATAAGCTAGTAAGTATTGCAATAGAGGAAAATGAATTCAGTAATTATTCCAACATGTGATGGAGAATCAGAAAAAGCAAAGCGATTCAATATGTTGATGCTTTAATAACAGAAAATTTTAAATTACTCGGCTAAATTGGTAAGTATTGCAATAGAGGAAAATGAATTCAGTAATTATTTCAACATGTGATGGACAATCAGAAAAAGCGAAGCAATTCAATATTTTGATGCTTTGATATCAGAAAAATTTTAAATTACTCGGGAATAAACTGGTAAGTATTGCAATAGAACAAAATGAATTCAGTAATTTTTATATAGGTGGAACCGAGGTTCTCTCTATATATTATTATAAGTGGAACCTCAGTCACATATTTTATATTTATATAGGTGGAACCGAAATTCTCTCTATATATATAATATACAATCATTTAATTTCATTATTCTTTATTATATCATATTAATAACCTATGCTGGCAAGGCAACACTCCACATTCATATGAATTTTTCATTTTTAATATTCTCTCATATGAACTTGCCTTGCGCAACACCACTCCCCTATAAAGGTTTCTGGACACAATCTCTTTATATACGCCATTTTTTCCAAAGGGAACCACTCACCCATATATTGTCATGTATTACATATAATACAATCACTTAACTTCATTATTCTTTATTATATTATATTAATAACCTATGCTGGCAAGGCAACACTCCACATTCATATGAATTTTTCATTTTTAATTTTCTCTCATATGAACTTGCCTTGCGCAACACCACTCCCCTATATAGGTTTTTGGACACAACTTGTTTATATACGCCATTTTTCACATGGGGCACCACAGACCCTTTGCATTTTCATGTATTATTTTAATGATACAATCACTTAATTTCATTATTCTTTATTTATAATTATATTACATTAATATTCTATGCCTTTCAGAACATCTTAGTTACATATTTTATATTTATATGCTGGAACCGAGGTTCTCTCTATATATTATAAGTGGAACCTCAGTCACATATTTTTATATTTATATAGGTGGAACCGAGGTTCTCTCTATATATTATACGTGGAACCACAGTCACATATTTTATATTTATATGCTGGAACCGAGGTTCTCTCTATATATTATTTATAAGTGGAACCTCAGTCACATATTTTATATTTATATAGGTGGAACCGAGGTTCTTTCTATATATTATAAGTGGAACCTCGGTCACATATTTTATATTTATATAGGTGGAACCGAGGTTCTCTCTATATATTATTATAAGTGGAACCTCAGTCACATATTTTATATTTAATTTATATAGGTGGAACCGAGGTTCTCTCTATATATTATTATAAGTGGAACCTCAGTCACATATTTTATATTTATATAGGTGGAACCGAAATTCTCTCTATATATTTAATATACAATCATTTAATTTCATTATTCTTTATTATATCATATTAATAACCTATGCTGGCAAGGCAACACTCCACATTCATATGAATTTTTCATTTTTAATTTTCTCTCATATGAACTTGCCTTGCGCAACACCACTCCCCTATATAGGTTTCTGGACACAATCTCTTTATATACGCCATTTTTTCCAAAGGGAACCACTCACCCATATATTGTCATGTATTACATATAATACAATCACTTAACTTCATTATTCTTTATTATATTATATTAATAACCTATGCTGGCAAGGCAACACTCCACATTCATATGAATTTTTCATTTTTAATTTTCTCTCATATGAACTTGCCTTGCGCAACACCACTCCCCTATATAGGTTTTTGGACACAACTTGTTTATATACGCCATTTTTCACATGGGGCACCACAGACCTTTGCATTTTCATGTATTATTTTAATGATACAATCACTTAATTTCATTATTCTTTATTTATAATTATATTACATTAATATTCTATGCCTTTCAGAACATCTTAGTTACATATTTTATATTTATATGCTGGAACCGAGGTTCTCTCTATATATTATAAGTGGAACCTCAGTCACATATTTTATATTTATATAGGTGGAACCGAGGTTCTCTCTATATATTATACGTGGAACCACAGTCACATATTTTATATTTATATGCTGGAACCGAGGTTCTCTCTATATATTATTTATAAGTGGAACCTCAGTCACATATTTTATATTTATATAGGTGGAACCGAGGTTCTCTCTATATATTATAAGTGGAACCTCGGTCACATATTTTATATTTATATAGGTGGAACCGAGGTTCTCTCTATATATTATTATAAGTGGAACCTCAGTCACATATTTTATATTTAATTTATATAGGTGGAACCGAGGTTCTCTCTATATATTATTATAAGTGGAACCTCAGTCACATATTTTATATTTATATAGGTGGAACCGAAATTCTCTCTATATATATAATATACAATCATTTAATTTCATTATTCTTTATTATATCATATTAATAACCTATGCTGGCAAGGCAACACTCCACATTCATATGAATTTTTCATTTTTAATTTTCTCTCATATGAACTTGCCTTGCGCAACACCACTCCCCTATATAGGTTTCTGGACACAATCTCTTTATATACGCCATTTTTTCCAAAGGGAACCACTCACCCATATATTGTCATGTATTACATATAATACAATCACTTAACTTCATTATTCTTTATTATATTATATTAATAACCTATGCTGGCAAGGCAACACTCCACATTCATATGAATTTTTCATTTTTAATTTTCTCTCATATGAACTTGCCTTGCGCAACACCACTCCCCTATATAGGTTTTTGGACACAACTTGTTTATATACGCCATTTTTCACATGGGGCACCACAGACCTTTGCATTTTCATGTATTATTTTAATGATACAATCACTTAATTTCATTATTCTTTATTTATAATTATATTACATTAATATTCTATGCCTTTCAGAACATCTTAGTTACATATTTTATATTTATATGCTGGAACCGAGGTTCTCTCTATATATTATAAGTGGAACCTCAGTCACATATTTTATATTTATATAGGTGGAACCGAGGTTCTCTCTATATATATATACGTGGAACCACAGTCACATATTTTATATTTATATGCTGGGGAACCGAGGTTCTCTCTATATATTATTTATAAGTGGAACCTCAGTCACATATTTTATATTTATAGGTAGGAACCGAGGTTCTCTCTATATATTATAAGTGGAACCTCGGTCACATATTTTATATTTATATAGGTGGAACCGAGGTTCTCTCTATATATATTATAAGTGGAACCTCAGTCACATATTTTATATTTAATTTATATAGGTGGAACCGAGGTTCTCTCTATATATTATTATAAGTGGAACCTCAGTCACATATTTTATATTTATATAGGTGGAACCGAAATTCTCTCTATATATATAATATACAATCATTTAATTTCATTATTCTTTATTATATCATATTAATAACCTATGCTGGCAAGGCAACACTCCACATTCATATGAATTTTTCATTTTTAATTTTCTCTCATATGAACTTGCCTTGCGCAACACCACTCCCCTATATAGGTTTCTGGACACAATCTCTTTATATACGCCATTTTTTCCAAAGGGAACCACTCACCCATATATTGTCATGTATTACATATAATACAATCACTTAACTTCATTATTCTTTATTATATTATATTAATAACCTATGCTGGCAAGGCAACACTCCACATTCATATGAATTTTTCATTTTTAATTTTCTCTCATATGAACTTGCCTTGCGCAACACCACTCCCCTATATAGGTTTTTGGACACAACTTGTTTATATACGCCATTTTTCACATGGGGCACCACAGACCTTTGCATTTTCATGTATTATTTTAATGATACAATCACTTAATTTCATTATTCTTTATTTATAATTATATTACATTAATATTCTATGCCTTTCAGAACATCTTAGTTACATATTTTATATTTATATGCTGGAACCGAGGTTCTCTCTATATATTATAAGTGGAACCTCAGTCACATATTTTATATTTATATAGGTGGAACCGAGGTTCTCTCTATATATTATACGTGGAACCACAGTCACATATTTTATATTTATATGCTGGAACCGAGGTTCTCTCTATATATTATTTATAAGTGGAACCTCAGTCACATATTTTATATTTATATAGGTGGAACCGAGGTTCTCTCTATATATTATAAGTGGAACCTCGGTCACATATTTTATATTTATATAGGTGGAACCGAGGTTCTCTCTATATATTATTATAAGTGGAACCTCAGTCACATATTTTATATTTAATTTATATAGGTGGAACCGAGGTTCTCTCTATATATTATTATAAGTGGAACCTCAGTCACATATTTTATATTTATATAGGTGGAACCGAAATTCTCTCTATATATATAATATACAATCATTTAATTTCATTATTCTTTATTATATCATATTAATAACCTATGCTGGCAAGGCAACACTCCACATTCATATGAATTTTTCATTTTTAATTTTCTCTCATATAATCCTCATATTGATATTACATATAATACAATCACTAACTCATTATTCTTATTATATTATATTAATAACCTATGCTGGCAAGCAACACTCCACATTCATATAGGTTTTTTTTTAAACTTCTCTCTATATAAGGCTTTTTTGGACACAACTTGTTTATATACGCCATTTTTCACATGGGGCACCACAGACCTTTGCATTTTCATGTATTATTTTAATGATACAATCACTTAATTTCATTATTCTTTATTTATAATTATATTACATTAATATTCTATGCCTTTCAGAACATCTTAGTTACATATTTTATATTTATATGCTGGAACCGAGGTTCTCTCTATATATTATAAGTGGAACCTCAGTCACATATTTTATATTTATATAGGTGGAACCGAGGTTCTCTCTATATATTATACGTGGAACCACAGTCACATATTTTATATTTATATGCTGGAACCGAGGTTCTCTCTATATATTATTTATAAGTGGAACCTCAGTCACATATTTTATATTTAATTTATATAGGTGGAACCGAGGTTCTCTCTATATATTATAAGTGGAACCTCGGTCACATATTTTATATTTATATAGGTGGAACCGAGGTTCTCTCTATATATTATTATAAGTGGAACCTCAGTCACATATTTTATATTTAATTTATATAGGTGGAACCGAGGTTCTCTCTATATATTATTATAAGTGGAACCTCAGTCACATATTTTATATTTATATAGGTGGAACCGAAATTCTCTCTATATATATAATATACAATCATTTAATTTCATTATTCTTTATTATATCATATTAATAACCTATGCTGGCAAGGCAACACTCCACATTCATATGAATTTTTCATTTTTAATTTTCTCTCATATGAACTTGCCTTGCGCAACACCACTCCCCCTATATAGGTTTCTGGACACAATCTCTTTATATACGCCATTTTTTCCAAAGGGAACCACTCACCCATATATTGTCATGTATTACATATAATACAATCACTTAACTTCATTATTCTTTATTATATTATATTAATAACCTATGCTGGCAAGGCAACACTCCACATTCATATGAATTTTTCATTTTTAATTTTCTCTCATATGAACTTGCCTTGCGCAACACCACTCCCCTATATAGGTTTTTGGACACAACTTGTTTATATACGCCATTTTTCACATGGGGCACCACAGACCTTTGCATTTTCATGTATTATTTTAATGATACAATCACTTAATTTCATTATTCTTTATTTATAATTATATTACATTAATATTCTATGCCTTTCAGAACATCTTAGTTACATATTTTATATTTATATGCTGGAACCGAGGTTCTCTCTATATATTATAAGTGGAACCTCAGTCACATATTTTATATTTATATAGGTGGAACCGAGGTTCTCTCTATATATTATACGTGGAACCACAGTCACATATTTTATATTTATATGCTGGAACCGAGGTTCTCTCTATATATTATTTATAAGTGGAACCTCAGTCACATATTTTATATTTATATAGGTGGAACCGAGGTTCTCTTTTTTTTTTTTTTTTTCTTCTTATTTTTTATTTTAGGTGGAACCGAGGTTCTCTCTATATATTATAAGTGGAACCTCGGTCACATATTTTATATTTATATAGGTGGAACCGAGGTTCTCTCTATATATTATTATAAGTGGAACCTCAGTCACATATTTTATATTTAATTTATATAGGTGGAACCGAGGTTCTCTCTATATATTATTATAAGTGGAACCTCAGTCACATATTTTATATTTATATAGGTGGAACCGAAATTCTCTCTATATATATAATATACAATCATTTAATTTCATTATTCTTTATTATATCATATTAATAACCTATGCTGGCAAGGCAACACTCCACATTCATATGAATTTTTCATTTTTAATTTTCTCTCATATGAACTTGCCTTGCGCAACACCACTCCCCTATATAGGTTTCTGGACACAATCTCTTTATATACGCCATTTTTTCCAAAGGGAACCACTCACCCATATATTGTCATGTATTACATATAATACAATCACTTAACTTCATTATTCTTTATTATATTATATTAATAACCTATGCTGGCAAGGCAACACTCCACATTCATATGAATTTTTCATTTTTAATTTTCTCCCAAAAAATACTTAACTAAATCATTATTCTTTATTACATTATATTAATAACCTATGCTGCAAGGCAACACTCCACATTCACATGAATTTTATTTTTAATTTTCTCTCATATGAACTTGCCTTGCAACACCACTCCCCTATATAGGTTTTTGGACACAACTTGTTTATATACGCCATTTTTCACATGGGGCACCCACAGACCTTTGCATTTTCATGTATTATTTTAATGATACAATCACTTAATTTCATTATTCTTTATTTATAATTATATTACATTAATATTCTATGCCTTTCAGAACATCTTAGTTACATATTTTATATTTATATGCTGGAACCGAGGTTCTCTCTATATATTATAAGTGGAACCTCAGTCACATATTTTATATTTATATAGGTGGAACCGAGGTTCTCTCTATATATTATACGTGGAACCACAGTCACATATTTTATATTTATATGCTGGAACCGAGGTTCTCTCTATATATTATTTATAAGTGGAACCTCAGTCACATATTTTATATTTATATAGGTGGAACCGAGGTTCTCTCTATATATTATAAGTGGAACCTCGGTCACATATTTTATATTTATATAGGTGGAACCGAGGTTCTCTCTATATATTATTATAAGTGGAACCTCAGTCACATATTTTATATTTAATTTATATAGGTGGAACCGAGGTTCTCTCTATATATTATTATAAGTGGAACCTCAGTCACATATTTTATATTTATATAGGTGGAACCGAAATTCTCTCTATATATATAATATACAATCATTTAATTTCATTATTCTTTATTATATCATATTAATAACCTATGCTGGCAAGGCAACACTCCACATTCATATGAATTTTTCATTTTTAATTTTCTCTCATATGAACTTGCCTTGCGCAACACCACTCCCCTATATAGGTTTCTGGACACAATCTCTTTATATACGCCATTTTTTCCAAAGGGAACCACTCACCCATATATTGTCATGTATTACATATAATACAATCACTTAACTTCATTATTCTTTATTATATTATATTAATAACCTATGCTGGCAAGGCAACACTCCACATTCATATGAATTTTTCATTTTTAATTTTCTCTCATATGAACTTGCCTTGCGCAACACCACTCCCCTATATAGGTTTTTGGACACAACTTGTTTATATACGCCATTTTTCACAAGGGGAACCACAGACCTTTGCATTTTCATGTATTATTTCAATAATGCAATCCATTTAACTTCATTATTCTTTATTATATTATTATAATAATCTATGCTGGCAAGCCAACACTCCACATTCATATGAATTTTTCATTTTTAAATTTCTCTCATATATGAACTTGCCTTGCGCAACACCACTTACCCTATATAGGTTTTTTGACACAACGACTTTATAAACGCCATTTTTCGCACTGGGCACCACCAATTTCTTTATTCTTTTTTTATGTAGACTGGCTGACTAAATTTATGTATTTATTTACTGCTATATTATATATTATTGTATGATATAGTAAATTTGTTGACGACGCCTACTACTGTGTGTAGATCTCAAATGTGAGTGTTAACATTGGATGTGAAGTGAAATACAAAAGTAGTTTGATTAATTTTGTGTAAAAATTTGTTGACGTCGCCTACACTGTGTGTAGATGTCAAATGTGAGTGTTAACATTGGATGTGAAGTGAAATACAAAAGTAGTTTGATTAATTTTGTGTAAATTTGTCGACGACGCCTACACTATATGTTGTGTAGATCTCAAATGTGAGTGTACATATATTATAATAAGTAAGTTTTCTTCATCAATATCGAGTTCTCATACTTAATGTTTTCTGACTTGTAGATTTCTTCTATCAATTCCAAGTGTTCTCTCTCTTTACATATTATATGTAAAATGGAACCTTGATTCCACATTGTATTTCTCATATCTTATATGATATGACTTCTCTCTTATAATAAGTTCTCTTCATCAATATCGAGTTCTCATACTTAATGTTTTCTGACTTGTAAATTTCTTCCATCAATTCCAATCTCTCTCTTTATATATTACATTTAAAATGGAACCTTGATTCCATATTGTATTATTTTTCATATCTTATATGATATGACTTCTCTCCATCAATGTCAAGTACTTATATTATAATAAGTTCTCTTCATCAATATCACAAGAGTTCTCATACTTAATGTTTTCTGACTTGTAAATTTCTTCCATCAATTCCAATCTCTCTCTTTATATATTACATTTAAAATGGAACCTTGATTCCATATTGTATTTTTTCATATCTTATATGATATGACTTCTCTCCTTCAATGTCAAGTACTTATATTATAATAAGTTCTCTTCATCAATATCGAGTTCTCATACTAAATGTTTTCTGACTTGTAAATTTCTTCCATCAATTCCAAATGTTCTCTCTCTTTACATATTATATGTAAAATGGAACCTTGATTCCAATATTGTATTATTTTTCATATCTTATATGATATGACTTCTCTCCATCAATGTCAAGTACTTATATTATAATAAGTTCTCTTCATCAATATCGAGTTCTCATACTTAATGTTTTCTGACTTGTAAATTTCTTCCATCAATTCCAAATGTTCTCTCTCTTTACATATTATATGTAAAATGGAACCTTGATTCCATATTGTATTATTTTTCATATCTTATATGATATGAGTTCTCTCCATCAATGTCAAGCACTTATATTATAATAAGTTCTCTTCATCAATATCGAGTTCTCATATTTAATGTTTTCTGACTTGTAAATTTCTTCCATCAATTCCAAATGTTCTCTCTCTTTACATATTATATGTAAAATGGAACCTTGATTCCATATTGTATTATTTTTCATATCTTATATGATATGAGTTCTCTCCATCAATGTCAAGTACTTATATTATAATAAGTTCTCTTCATCGATTTTGAGTTCTCATATATATATATATATATATATATATATCAATCAATTTCACGGTCTTATATATATATATAAAGAAGAAGCCTTCCATTTCATTTATATTTTTTTATATCTTTATATCTTTGTATCTTTGTATATCATCTTTGTATCTTTCGTTCGTAAGCTCTGTTTTATTTGTTCTGCTTTATTCCGTATACACAATTATATGCATACATAATATTATGGATATTTTTCGAATCATATCAAGCAAAGGATAAGCTTCAGTGGATCGCAGTATGGCAGCTGCTCAACCACTTACAACACCTTGCCTGTTACAAAAGTCGTTTACAATTGATTCCAGGCTTTGTCATTGTATTAAATAATGTTTTAAAATATAACTAGCGCGGCATCAGGTGATCGAAGATCCTCCCAATTTACTATGTTATATATAACATTGGCATCACATCCATTGTCGTCTATAAAATGAATTATAAACTTTTAATGGTTTAGAAGCCATACAATGCAAATTGCCCCTTATTTATCATTGCAGTCCAGCACGGATACGACCTTAGAGGCGTTCAGGCATAATCCAACGGACGTAGCGTCATACCACTGTTCGCTCGAACAAGTATTGTGCCATTGGTCCGTACCTGCGGTTCCTCTCGTACTACGCAGGAATGCTGTCGCAACAACGTTTTGTCATTAGTAGGGTAAAACTAACCTGTCTCACGACGGTCTAAACCCAGCTCACGTTCCCTTGCATGGGTGAACAATCCAACGCTTGGTGAATTTTGCTTCACAATGATAGGAAGAGCCGACATCGAAGGATCAAAAAGCGACGTCGCTATGAACGCTTGGCCGCCACAAGCCAGTTATCCCTATGGTAACTTTTCTGACACCTCTTGTTAAAAACTCTTTAAACCAAAAGGATCGATAGGCCGAGCTTTTGCTGTCCCTGTGTGTACTGAACACCGAGATCAAGTCAGCATTTGCCCTTTTGCTCTATGTGTGGTTTCTGTCCGCACTGAGCTGGCCTTGGGACACCTCCGTTATTATTTGAGAGATGTACCGCCCCAGTCAAACTCCCTACCTGGCAATGTCCTTGAATTGGATCATACCTGAGTAATTGGAGTTATACCAAATTATTAAATCAAAAACACATTGCTGCATTTTCTCATTAAAGAATTTGTTTGCGATTATATAACAAACTCGTGATACTTTGATCAAGAAGCTTGCATCAAAACCCAATACCATAAGACATAATTAATATATCCGTATAATGGCTAGGAAATGATACACGTTCCACTTAATCAAGTAAGTAAGGAAACAATAAGAGTAGTGGTATTTCATTGGCGATATCAAACCGAAGCCTAATATCTCCCACTTATTCTACACCTCTTATGTCTCCTTACACTGCCAGATTAGAGTCAAGCTCAAAAGGGTCTTCTTTCCCCGCTAATTATTCCAAGCCCGTTCCCTTGGCTGTGGTTTCGCTAGATAGTAGATAGGGACAGAATCCTTGATTTGTTTAACGTGACGTGTACCCCGATGGGGGTTTACAACCACGGTACTCGCATGTGCCACATATGTGACACATAGTACAGCGGGTGAAAACAATGCGTCCACCAACGCCCCTAAAAGAACGCTTTTAGCTACCAACTCGAATTGTGTTGTCGGACACAATTCCCTCTTGGGTCGAGGCGAGGCCTATCATAACCTCTGCTGACTACGGGTACAGCTTCCGGCTGTGGTCCAAATACACATTGGACCCAGCAGCTGTGCTCCAACTATAGTGGAGACACAGCGGGTAACACCACAGCCACCACGATACTCCCACTAAAGGGGGCCAACCTCACTGGGCTAGCCTCGGACACTAGCCCATCCCGTGGTTCAAATTTCAAATCTGTTACAATTTGCAGCTTTGATCGGCTGAAAGTAGTCCGCGACTACTGCCCATTTTGGTTTCCGACAACCTGGAAACTGGGTTAACACCGGCGGCACCTCCGAAGAGATAACCTACCAGATTAAGGCTCTGGTCCGCCCTTCGACGCCTCCAAAATTGGATTTGTCTTCCAGGTTAAGGCTCTGGTCAGCCCTTCGACGCCTCCAAATTGGATTTGTCTTCCAGATTGAGGCTCTGGTCAGCCCTTCGACGCCTCCAGAATTGGATTTGTCTTCCAGATTGAGGCTCTGGTCAGCCCTTCGACGCCTCCAAATTGGATTTGTCTTCCAGATTAAGGCTCTGGTCAGCCCTTCGACGCGTCCAGAATTGGATTTGTCTTCCAGATTAAGGCTCTGGTCAGCCCTTCGACGCCTCCAGATTGGATTTGTCTTCCAGATTAAGGCTCTGGTCAGCCCTTCGACTCTCTCCGAGAAGAGAGTCTGCCAGATTGAGGCTCTGGTCGGCCTTTCGACTGATCCCGAAGGACTTCGTCTCCCAAATTTAAGGACTTTGGTCCGACCCTCGCAGATAATTCTACTACCAGTTTTGACTGACGTCAGTCCGGCACTGGCCTGCCAGGTCCCATGCCATCCATCAGCATGCGTCGCCTGCTGAAGACTGTGCGAGCATAGTCTTCAAGCAGTTGCATGCTCTCCGCCTCCATCAAGGTCCTCTCCATGGTCCAGTCACCGGATTCCGACTGCTGAATCCTAAGTCCTTGCAGATCCCGCACATCCGCATAGAGGGGGCAGGCACACAATACGTGTAGCCAGTCCTCCAGGGGATGGCCACATAGGCATCCAGCAGTCTCGCTAAGACCGCGCGCATGCAGAAAAGCATTCAACGAGCCATGACCAGTTATGAGGAAACTGGTCGGCATCGTGAAACTGAAGTCGGGGCGGCTGTACACGAAGCTAACATCCGGGATGAACCTATGCGTAACACGGCCGTGTTCGCTGTCATCCCACCGGATCTGCCATTCACGCAACAAGCGTTCGTCCAGCAAGGCTCTCCTCATGGTACGATCAAGGGTCGAAACGTCTTGATCGTAGAGCCAATCGCCCTCTACCATCGGGTAGCTCCTCTTCAGCTTGAACTGCATAGCGTTGCGCGTCGCAACAAGGTCCAGCGGCGGGGCTCCAGCCAGCACTTCAAGGGCATCAGTAGATACCGTTCGACACGTAGGCAAACATCCAATCAGGATGATGCGATGGCAGGACTTGAGCGACCTCCTGGCGCCGACTAGTCTCATCACCACCGTGTACCACACCGAAGCACCAAATAATGCACAAGGCACCATGAGTCCGGCATATATCCTTCGCCGTGCGCGCGGACTGAGTCCCCAGTCAACGCGTAGCACACGGGTCAGGGCTCCGACGACTCCGGCCAGCCGATCGCGTAAGGATGCGATATGCGGGAGGAAACTCAACCGCTCGCCAGCCGTGATGCCAAGGTAACGATATTGCGTCACATACCGTAGATTTGCTCCTGCAAATCTGACGGCGGGATTCCTGCCAGCTGACAGCTTTCCCTTAAGGAGCATCGTCACAGTCTTCGTTGCCGAGACTGAGACGCCTACCTCAATGCCCCATCCTCCAACTATCTCCATTAGCTGGGCGCCTGTGAGCTCCAGTTGGGATCTGGAATTTCCTTCGACGAGCAGCAGCAAGTCGTCAGCGTATGCACTGAAAGTGCAATGCGCTTCAAGGCGGCGCAGGAGCACATCCATCAAAATGTTCCATATGAATGGACCACTGATGGACCCCTGCGGGCAGCCACGTGAAACATTCACATTAGCTTCGCCAAAGCTGCTGACGATGCTAGCTTTTCGGTCCGAAAAGAAGCTGCGCCAGATCCCAATTTCCCTGCATCCTAGATCGGATAGTCGGCGTAACGCTGCATCCCATTCGACATGGTCGAATGCTCCTTTGAAGTCGATGAAGACTCCGAGCACATATCGGGCCGAGCTGGCCTCAACACTGCTCAGAACATGCCTCCACGCATCCTCCACACAGCGTCCGGGGCGAAAGCCGAATTGCCATCGACTCTCGTCCGTGAGCATCTCCTTCACACGGTTCACCATGATCCCTTCCAGCACTTTGCCAAAGACAGGCAGCAGGCAGATGCCTCGATAGGACGCTGGATCACTCCTGTCCTTGTCGAGGCCTTTGAGGAGCGCAACCACACGCGGGCGCTTCCACTCAAGTGGGAAATATCCATCTGCCAGGCAGCGGGAATACAACGCTGTCATGTGCTCCGGGATGGCGCGCCAGGCCGCTTTGACCATACCCCCAGTGATGCCATCCAAGCCAGGTGAGCGCCTGCTGCGAACTCTGGCGATGCACATCTCCACCTCGAAAGTTTCGAGGGCTGGGGGGTACTTCGCGAGGAACGACAATGTCCACTGGCCTCTCCGCAGCTGGAAAAAAGTTGCGGAGCAGGACATTCGCACAGTCGTGCCAGGTTACGTACTGCTCATTGTTCCAGCGAAGGCAACCGAAATCGGTGCGCGTCTTGCGGCCGTGGCAGATCTTGTAAACAGATCCCCATGGGTCATCCTGATGCTCGCCGACATATCTCCTCCAATCCTCCTCTTTCGCCTTGAGCATCATCCTCTCGTATTCCTTTCGGGTGATCCTGAAATACGAGGCAAGGGCACTGGCACTCTCACTTTGCGTGCGGCGCGCATGCTGGAGCCTTCGCCGTGCTCTCCTGAGCGTACGGCGTGCGTCCGTGAGGGCGGCATTCCACCAGCCCACACGGCGTCTAGCTCGCGGTTGTCGACGCCCAAACAAAGTGTCGCTCACCTGATGAACCAGGGAGCGGAGTGCGGTCACCTGTGCATCCGATGACAAAAGGCGAAAATCCTCAAGGGGGATATCCATCGATGCAGTCCTCAACTCATCACCAAAACGCCGCCAGTCAGCATTCTGGAGTTGCCACGAGGGCACAGGAGCAAAGCTCTCAACTGTGCTTTCCGGATCAAGCGTCACCACAACAGTGATGATGTTGTGGTCGCTTAAATCCCACTCGCTTACACTCCAGTCATACGCGGCCCACGTAGACGCTGAATCACTGACGATAGTCACGTCAATATCGCTCCTCGCCCTGCGATTATCGAACGTGTACACTCTGCTGCGGACATTCAGCACGCCGGCTCGACTGCCCTGAACCCAGTCAGCTAGCAGTTCACCCCGCTGCCTGTTCAAGTAGCCCCGAGAGCGCTCGGGCAGCTTACTGAACCACAGGGGGGATACTGCGTTCGCGTCAAGGCCATAGATGACAGGCGTGCGGCTGGCTAGCAGCAGCACCGCATCCATGTACAGCAGGTACGGCTCCAGTTCTGCGTTAAATTGGCAGTATACGGAGGTGAGGAAAATCGAGCCGAAGTTACCCGACACACTCACGCATACGCCAAACTCCGTGATGAGTGACGAGACAGGCATGCAGACGACCTCCTGGTCGTCTACGACAATTGTAGCTTTGTTGCGACGGTCGGAGAAAACTCGCATGCCTGCCGGCAATCCGGTGATCCTTCCTCCACGGTCAACATATGGTTCTTGCAGCAATGCGAACATCGCCCCAGAGTTCCTCATCCGGACCCCTAGGTCGACAACGGCAGCTCTGCTGCGACCGCAGTTAGCCTGAATGATGCTAAACATTGTTAATGTTTAGCAGCCACCCTGGCGAGCACACGTCCGTAAATCGGGCAGGTCTCTGAGAGCATATGATGCCCCGCGGGTAAACCCTTAAAGCTACAGTTCCTGCAATGCACAGGATTCCTGCAACCCGAGACACGATGCCCCGATTGTCCGCATCGCTTACAAGTTTGCTCCTTCATCCGACACATGGCTACTTTATGGTCAAAGCTGAAACATCTAAAGCAGGCATATGTCGGGGTCAGTGGATGCCATCGGAAAGAGAACCACTCCACGTAGATTCTCTCCGAATCCTCCAAGATGTCCAGCGCCTTGCGTTCCATTTCCAGGATGATGTTGACCGTGGGTCCATCTTCACTGCTCCAGGGCTTCGAGGCTATCTTGACCGCCTTCTCGAACGCTGCATTGGAGCAGTGTCCGAAGAAGTGATTCTTGTATAGCCCTTCCATAAATTTGTTCGGCGAGATGCTGCTGTCCACGTTGATCACGTTAATCCTGGGCCTGGGTGCTGCATTCTCTTTGACATCGAGACCGACTTCCTTGAACTTCGGGTTCGCAAGAACCCTCCGTATCTCACCAGCAGATGGCGTGCGAATGACCGCACCGCCACGCTTCAGCTCACGCACCTCGTGAACACGAACACCGAGAGCGGGCGCAACCTCCTTTCGGACACGCTCAGCGACTTGCTGGGGCGTCTCCTCCGGGTTGTTGGACGTCACGATCGCTGACCACGTTTCCGCAATTTTGCGGGCCCGAGGAAGAGCGACCGGAGCAGCGACTGCAGTTGCAGTAACAGCGGCGTAGGAAGCGGCTGGGGCAGCACTTGTTTGGGGAGCAGTGGCCTGAGGGCGAGTCCTGACAATGGTCTCCAGCTCCTTCATCCTACCATACATCTCCAGGATTAACTCCTGGAACTTGGCAGCGTTGTCCAGCACGCTGAGCGCAACAGCGCCAGGCACGTTGTCGGCAACAACGGCTCTCCGGAGCTCTCTTTCGATGGCCAACATACGTTGTACCATCGAGTTTGAGCTCGCGGTACCAGCTCCAGCCGGCACCGAGCTCACAGAGTGGGCGCTAGCAGCAACAGCGGCAGCGGACGTCGACGGCGCCTCAAGTGGGGCCGGATTCCGGGCAGCATGGGTAGCAGCAGCGGCGGGGGCAGCAGCGGCGGGGGCGGCAGCAGCGGCGGGGGCAGCAGCAGCTGCGGCAGCAGCTAAAATAGCCTCCATGGCAGGGATGGCAGCGGGGGCAGCAGTGTTGGCAGCGGCGTTGGCAGCGGGGGCGGCGGTGGGGGCAGCAGAAGCAGCAGAGGCAACGGTGGCTGCAGTGGCAACCAGCGACGCATCGCTCTCATCCGCAGAGCTGTCCACGTGGACTCGCAACTTTCGCGGCGGCGAGTCCGTTGGCGGCGGCATGGCTGCGGCGTCGCCCGCGTGACGAAGATGGCTCTTCGCTCCGCGGCCACGCTTCTTCTTCTTCGACATGGTCGAACTCCCGCTACTCGCCTCAGAGTCCATCCCTGGACGCTAGGCAACACAAAATCACTGATACCACAAAGTATGCAGTGATTTTAAATTGTTCCCGAAAGTATGCAACACTTTCTGTTGAAGCGCAACAGTTCGTCGCTTCTGATTGGCTAGCCAATCAGCAACACGTAGCGGTAAAACGCTCACACACGCACTAATACAAACGCGGCGAGAGATTGCTTATCGCGAGATGCTCGAAATAAGCAATTTTAACGCGCGTTCAACGTATTTTATTGCCGGCAATAAAACTCAAATTTACACAATGATGCGCGACGAAACTGAACACGTCCGTTCACGGCGACAATCAAAAGCAAACTGAGTAGATAGGGACAGTAGGAATCTCGTTAATCCATTCATGCGCGTCACTAATTAGATGACGAGGCATTTGGCTACCTTAAGAGAGTCATAGTTACTCCCGCCGTTGACCCGCGCTTACTTGAATTTCTTCACTTTGACATTCAGAGCACTGGGCAGAAATCACATTGTGTCAACACCCGCTAGGGCCATCACAATGCTTTGTTTTAATTAGACAGTCGGATTCCCCAAGTCCGTGCCAGTTCTGAATTGATTGTTAATTGATAATCGTTATAATTTAAAAGAACTAATCGGTTGCCCGGCTAGTATTCTTAAAAATTTTAGCAAGAAAGTTCCACAATTGGCTACGTAACTAAACTATCCGGGGAACAAGAAACTACCATAAAATGATAGATCTCTATTTACCCAGAACGAGCACATAAACCATGTTATTGTTTCCCAATCAAGCCCGACTATCTCAATCTTCAGAGCCAATCCTTATCCCGAAGTTACGGATCTAATTTGCCGACTTCCCTTACCTACATTATTCTATCGACTAGAGACTCTTCACCTTGGAGACCAGCTGCGGATATTGGTACGGCCTGTTGAGAAGTTTGCGTATCCCCACCATAAATTTTCAAGGTCCGAGGAGAAAATATCGACACAACAGTATATGTCATGCTCTTCTAGCCCATCTACCATATCTCTCTGCGAAAGACTTCCATGGTAGTACGGCTATAAAACAGAAAAGAAAACTCTTCCGATATCTCTCGACGGCTTCTTTATGGTCGTTCCTGTTGCCAGGATGAGCACGAGGCCCATATTTAATAACAAACGGATACTCAACAGGTTACGGAATTGGAACCGTATTCCCTTTCGTTCAAAATTATTCAAGTGTATAAAAATCGATAATTAGGCACATTTTTGTTTATTTATTTTGATTTTTCTTTACTTGAAAATTTTCGGCTTTCGCCTTGAACTTAGGACCGACTAACTCGTGATCAACCACTGTTCACACGAAACCCTTCTCCACTTCAGTCCTCCAAGGTCTCATTCGATTATTTGCTACTACCACCAAGATCTGTACCAATAGCGGCTCCATGCAGGCTTACGCCAAACACTTCTATGCACACTATTGTACCTTCCTACTCACTAAAGTTTCAAAATTTATATTACAAGTAATATAAATCATCTACTTTAGCGGTAATGTATAGGTATACAACTTAAGCGCCATCCATTTTAAGGGCTAGTTGCTTCGGCAGGTGAGTTGTTACACACTCCTTAGCGGATTTCGACTTCCATGATCACCGTCCTGCTGTTTTAAGCAACCAACGCCTTTCATGGTTTCTGTATGAGTTGTTAATTTGGGCACCGTAACATTACGTTTGGTTCATCCCACAGCGCCAGTTCTGCTTACCAAAAGTGGCCCACTGGGCACATTATATCATAACCTTAAACTTCATATCAAGAAAGTTAAGGTTCTTACCCATTTAAAGTTTGAGAATAGGTTAAGATCGTTTCGACCCTAAGGCCTCTAATCATTCGCTTTACCAGATAAGATTATTTTATATAATATTTAAATGCACCAGCTATCCTGAGGGAAACTTCGGAAGGAACCAGCTACTAGATGGTTCGATTGGTCTTTCGCCCCTATACTCAATTCTGACAATCGATTTGCACGTCAGAACTGTTTCGGTCTTCCATCAGGGTTTCCCCTGACTTCAACCTGATCAAGTATAGTTCACCATCTTTCGGGTCACAGCATATATGCTCAAGGTACGTTCTAGTTAGAGGTATAAATAATATAAATACCATTATACATAACTATATAGAACGCCCCGGGATTGTGTTAATCAACTATAAATAGTTAAAAAACTAATCCCATTAATAGTCAAGTTAATTACGCTATTAGGTTTATATCCCAATAACTTGCACATATGTTAGACTCCTTGGTCCGTGTTTCAAGACGGGTCCCGAAGGTATCCTGAATCTTACGCATTGTTAATCATACAAGTGCATATAATAAACACAAAAATCAATGATAATCATGCCATTATATAATTCCGAAAAATTAACGCACTGTATTTATATAAATCTATCAGCACTTTATCAAATTTACAGCTTTTATTTCATGTTAAAACGCAAGCATTTTAATTGAAATAAACTATATGCCATAATTTTATGATAAATTAATATGCTAATAGATTACAATGTCCTTATATGGAAAAAATGCACACTATTATTATAATATTGTTTAAATATTACAATTCTAATGATGAATTTTCCATAACGGATATTCAGGTTCATCGGGCTTAACCTCTAAGCAGTTTCACGTACTATTTAACTCTCTATTCAGAGTTCTTTTCAACTTTCCCTCACGGTACTTGTTTACTATCGGTCTCATGGTTATATTTAGTTTTAGATGGAGTTTACCACCCACTTAGTGCTGCACTATCAAGCAACACGACTCTTTGGAAACACCATCTAGTAATCATTAACGTTATACGGGCCTGGCACCCTCTATGGGTAAATGGCCTCATTTAAGAAGGACTTAAATCGTTAATTTCTCATACTAGAATATTGATGTTCCATACACTGCATCTCACATTTGCCATATAGACAAAGTGACTTAGTGCTGAACTGATTTCTTTTCGCTCGCCGCTACTAAGAAAATCCTTGTTAGTTTCTTTTCCTCCCCTAATTAATATGCTTAAATTCAGGGGGTAGTCCCATATGAGTTGAGGTTGTATAAAACAATGTTAATTTTGAACTTGTATATAAATATATATATATATATATATTTGTTCAAATTTTATGGATTGTACTATTTTTGTTTGTTTAATATTAAAAATTTTTCTTTTGAAGATTTCTATAATATGTTCAACAATTCTTTTTATCGCATCAATAATAAGAGGCAATTCTAGATGAAAAAAAAATAAAATTTTTTTCTTTTATGCTAGACCTTCCTCAGTATTTTTTGATTTGAAAAAAGAAAATATATATATATCTTCAATTTTCTCATACAAAATATACTATGAGATAATAGTACCTTTTTCCATATATTATTTTAATATTATGAATATTATTA